>NW_010100694.1:33788-111887 GCF_000699245.1 Pterocles gutturalis | reverse complement strand
ATATTACATATTTCTTATTTATTATATATATTTTTTATATAAAAGCCACTTAAAATAATTCAACATCAACGGAGCAGCAATTGTATTGAAATAAAACTCTTTTGACAAATTATTGAGTACCATCCATGTTCACAGTTGATTAGCACTGTATTATCTAGTGCAGGTGTTTGTTACACCTGTGTGCAAAAATTCCCAGGGCTGATACTGTCACCGTCATGGTGGCCTAGTGTTAATATTCTGAAAAATAATATTAGATAATGTTAGGCATATGGGGAATTGTGTCATCTTCAAACCAGTGGAATTGCTTTCTTTCTACAGTATCTCAGTTAGTTGTGTTTCTTTGTTTTCAATGCATGAAGGGTAACCAGTGCTGCAGCTTGTACCCTTAATCTCCAACAGACTTTTCATCAGCTTTGGTGCTGGGCAAACCTAATGACCAGTCATCACTAAAATTTGTGAGATGAAAATAAGAAAGCTGTCATATGGGCTAATTTTGTGGGTTAATGATAGGTACAGTTGCTAAGAGATTCTTTCACTGACTAGGACAAGTGCATTCAGGTATTTGGCTATTAAAAATATCTCAAATTATTTACATATTATATTACTGAATTTCATCAAGTAGCTGCAGGAATAATGTAACCCACAAAGAAAGGAATGTTCAAATACCTTAAATAATATTATTTTTTACAGAAGACTTTTCCTTAAGTAATTAATTCTGACTGATCTCTTGAAAGGTATCTGAATATGTAAGATTACTTCCAGTTTACAGAGCAAGAGGCAGGGATCACAGATTCCTAGCTTCAAAGAAGTAACTGGCAAGAGCTTTCTGAGCCTAGAAAGCAAGCCGATGATAGTTTTCTTTCATTTATGCCTCTTTTCTAACCACTGCACAGCAGTTCTCTCTTCCAGTTCATTTCAGTTTCAAACAAAACTACTAACATACTGATGAGGCTTTAATGAAGCACTTTTGTAGTTTACTTTCTGCATTTTAAAAGTGTCTGGCATTTTTGTATGTCATATCATAATATTAAATCAGTAGGACTTTACAGATGATACTTGATAATAGGATCTTACCTCACAGAGCTTAGAATTTTTATTAGTGTTTATAGTATTGGTTTGAGGTATTTCACATAACGTTTCCCTGGGCAACTGTTAGGAGAGATTTAAATGTTTAACATATGTGTCTGTGTGTACTAATATAACACATGATTTTACCATTACTATCTGTATGTCCTTTTTTTTTGTTTATAATTTCCTTGTTTTTACAAAATAATGTTCCTTTTGGAGTAGATCCTTGTGGCTGATAGGCTTTGCCTATGAAGTCCTCCAGAGCAGGAGTCCTAGCTGGATGTGTGGCAAGGTCTAATAAACCTTTAACCTTTTTTTTTTTGTGAAGGGGGAGGGGGGAGTAGGGAACAGGGGGAAGGCTCACTGTGAACTCCTGCAGGGATGTTTTATCTGAGAAAAATGGCTTTTCAAATCTGGCCACTTTACAGACATGGAAACAAACACCTCTCCTGGAAGTTTGTGTCTAACAGGGGCTTCTGCAGATGTGAAGCTGTTGGGAGGGTTTAGTTTATGTTTCGAACAGAGACAAACAGAAGAAGGCAAAGGGGTTCAAACATAACTGCTCTCTGCTGGGACTGTCATGATGTTCTTTTCTTCGATATTATTTTATCTTTTTTTAAACTGCTGTCTTGTATATTATTCTTTCCACGAAATAAGGATCCCTAAATACACGGTCTTTTTTTTTTTTTTTTTTTTTTTTTCCACTGTCCTGTTTCCTATTTTAAAATCATTTAACCTTCTCAGTCCACTCAGTGGATACGTTATGCACAATAACACATGGTGGTCACCTCTTGGTAATGTCTGTTATGTAAAGAAGAGATTTCAATCCATGTTTTAGGGTCACACATGGACACTGTTCACCTTTCACTCACAGTAACATGCTGCTCTCAGAAGGTGACAAATGTACCTAGGAACTTTTTTCCTTTATTAACCTGTGGTAACCAGAGAACAAGCTCCCGAATTAGCTTATCAACACTGACTACATGCTGATTCATAAACGACTGTGGGAGAATACCTTTTAAGAACTTCGAAAACTTCAGCTTTGATTGACTCTAAAAGACATATTTGGCACCTAAAAATAAAGAGAAGACCTTTCATATTCATCATTTATTGAACAGATGCCATTTTGAAAAGCTATTTAGTGTGTTAGATATCCAGAACTCACTATGTGCTTTACCTCATTATACCTCATGATCCCCGTTTAAATAATGGAGAAACTGAGGTTGGCAAAAGACATAATTCACTGGGATCCTTTGAGTAGAACCGGAGTCTGCCTGTTTTACGACCAGCTGGCTGACTTTATGTGTTGATTTCTATAAGAAGTATGGATGTGCAGACTGACCTATGTGTGGTCAATCTATGGCAGTCATTTGTCCGAGGTAGCCTTCACTGTGTATTTCAGGGGCAGCCTTTCTTCATCAAGGTGATCCATACTGATTTGCTTCTTGCTCATGTGCAATATAGTTGACTTGAGATGAGAAGTTCTGGTTTTATTATTTCTTTTTAATTCTGTTTTTTACTTTTCTAACCAACATGAAAAATGTTCAACAATTCAGGACTATGCCCAGGAGAATCCTGTTCCCAGTCATGACGTTTCTTCTTTGTCCACATGAAAAATGTTCAACAATTCAGGACTACGCCCAGGAGAATCCTGTTCCCAGTCATGATGTTTCTTCTTTGTCGAATGTTGTCTTTCTGAAATAAATGAAGGCCTTTTGCAAAAGCAAAACTTAAACAACCTGTTTGAGTTATGAATACTAATAACTGGTGTTGAGACATTTACTGGCAGGCAAATAAAGCAAAGAACTGAGTCTCTCTATCAAATTTAGTATTTTGGAATTTGCATGACCAGATCATAGTAAAACATAAGAGCCTCTTCATTTGTGGCAAATTTGTACAGTCTTGATAAATACAGAGGTAAATTAAGATATTGGCCATGAAGAGAATTGCTTGTGTATAAAGAGCTAGCTATGGGGTAGCTGAAGTATAAGGTAGAGAAAGGGGCTCTGATTTTTTCAAATGTCTGCATTCCAGTGTCTCCTTCTTCTTTTACTTTCTTTCATGTATTTGTTTTTTAACAACTTGATTGACTTCCTGCCTGGCATAACAGACTTTTCAAGCAATAGTTTTCATCTGAAAAGCTCACCTTAAGACATAGTAATTTCAAGCAGCCACATTTAAGGTCCCTGTAAGGACCCTTATTCTTTTCAGAGCAGGGATCACATTACATACTAGGCTTTTGAAAAGCAACAACACCACTGCCAAAGAGTCTCTATCCTGAGAGACTTCTCACGTATCACATAGCCTTTTTGCTGTCAAATTCCATTGGAGTGCAAATAGTTCAGTCCCTGCTAGGGCTGATGTCACTGAACCGAGTGCATTTAGGATGCGCATCTCTGTATTCACTTCATTTGGAAACATGTATATATATATATATAGAAAAGAATGGATCAAAGGTGGTTTTCTTCCTAAATAATTTGGGTGTCTTTTCCCTCTGTTTTAGTTAAATATATGAGAGCAGTTTATAAATTAGTTGAGCTGGAGTTGCCAAACTTGGCTGTATATCTGAGCAGTCTGGATGGGAAGCCTTTGCAACTGATATTGTCCTCTAGCAGCTGATCATCAGAGCGTTTCCTTCCCCTACCCAAACCGGCAAAATGACCACATCCAGCAGGCAGAACTCTTCTACGTCTATGGTCAACAACTTGGCCAAAATATTCGATCCAAATGCTTTGCAAACCCAAGGGCCTGATAATGGAATGGAACCCCCCCAAATTCGTCGTGTTGCAAGCAGTGATGTCAGCACACCAGCAAGTTTTAACATCATGGATATGAAGTTTGCCTCCCTTGAACAGAAAATAGATAAGTTGTTGAATGTACAAGACAATGTCCTTAAGAAGCTTAACAGCGTTTCCCAAGAAATCTATTGCATTGAAAAAGATATTGGGATTGTAAAGGCAGAAACATCTGAACCTGGATCAAGGATGGAAAGAAACAAAAATGTGAGAAGTAATGAAATGAAGAGGCTTTGCCTTAAAATGGAAAAATCTCTTTCTAATATAAACAGGAATGCAGAGCAGCAGGTTAAAAGACTAGATGGACTGGAACAAAGTGTCTTTGGACTACAGAAGCTTGTAGGGCCTCTGGTTGAGAAGGTTAAAATGTTAGTAATTCGTAATTCCAGTGTAAAACACCATGTTCAAAAACGTAAACTTTGCAAGGCAGGTGATTATACAAAAGGAGCTGGACATCTTATTAGGATGCAGATTTTCTCAGAAACAACAGCTGATGCCCTGCTCAAGAAGAAAAGTGAAAAGGTGAGCCAAGGTTTGTGTTTCATCTTGTCAGGAATAGTTGCAACCTGCAGATATATTCTGCTATATGCTTAGCTTTTTTTCATTAACATTTAAGAGAGAACAACCGATATGCTCTAGAAATGAAAAGTAGTAGAAGAAACTGAGCAAGTTTCAGTGGAAAAGATATAGAAAATGTACTCACTGATAAATACCTTATTTTTTTTTCTAATGATTTCTTTAAAGTTGTAAAACATAACTAGAGGTCACTGACATAGGTGACAACGATTGACACAGACTTCAGGAGGCTTGGGTCCTGGCCATACATTTTAGTATGATCTTCTCTGTATTTATAATTATCTGGGGGAATCAAGTTGCAGCAGTCATGTCATATGCAGTGGGGTCTAGAGCTTAGTGAAACTGGTAAAAATCCTTCTTGGATCAGGGCATGTACATATGTATGTCCTTTATTCCAAAGAACAACTTAAGTGTGCTGTTCCGATCTGGTATTTCTGCTGACATTGGAGGGGATGGGGGGACTTCTAAATTGGGATCTGAGGTAGGGTTACCGTAACTGGAGCTGCGGCTTGTGTAAACTTCCTTGGGGGAAAAATGCCTGTGTCACCATAGTGGGAGTTTTGTTGAGTTCTTTACAAGTCAGATTAAAAGCCCACAAATATCTCTTGAAACGCTTCATTGATACAATAGGCTCTTGTAAGGTAGTTTGACTATTCGTTTGGTAAAGAAGCCCAGTAGCATTAGAAAATTATGGAATTTTTTCTGACAAAGTGTGTTGATATTTAATTAACTTACAGTGAACCAAAAAAGGTTGCCTTTCATATTATTTTATGGGTTTTTTTCCCCCTCAAAAAAGTCACGTACAGGCTTTACTTTTTGATGCATTTAAAGAGTAGTTATTGAGTTTGTTTTTCTAAAGTGTTTGAGCAGGAAAAACATTGTGTGAAGGTATTATTGGAAATGGCATTCCTTGAAAAAAAGAAACACCAAATATTACTCAGACTGGTCTGGTCAGCAAATCAGGTGTTTTTCAGCGTGGTTACTCTTAGGCAGTCCCCCTTCTCAGGTAGACAAGAAGCATTAGAGCCATCATAGGAAACTGTAAAAATAGCGATTAGTGCTGAGTAGCAGCAAAGGAGCATCTTGTAAAGCTCTGTCAGCTGAACTGGCTGATCTGCTGCTATGTAAGGATATAAAATGTGCAGCCCTGTTTCCAGAGCATCATTAACTGAAGGGAAAAGTTGCTGCCCTGCCAAGAGACTGACAACAAAAGTGGATTTTACAGACCCTCTTGAACATCAGGTTGGAGTGGTTTCAATAAAGGAGTTTAACAAAAGAGAAGTTTTCTTCTTTTGTACCATTACTTCGACGAGAAAAGATTGATAATTTTGAGGATCTGAGTTTAGGGCTCCTTTTACTTTTCAAAACATTAATGAAAACATCTGTTGTAAAAGCCCCGTCATAGTGAGACCCACAGGTCATCTCTGTAATGCTGCGATCACTGTATTTTGCAGTAAGAGCTCTACCTGTCTCAATGAAATTACAGAGTAATCTGAAGAATTTATAAATATAAATTGAATCAGGCCTGGGATGTTAATGAATTGGCCGCTCCTGGAGGCCCGGGGAGGTGTGAAGCTCTCTGTGCTAGAAATGCAGGGTAAGAGAAAGGAGGGGAGGCTTTGCTGGTGAGTTTGTGGGAGCCGGTGCATATAGTGGAAGGGCCAGGTCAGAGGAGGACGTTGTGCTGCTGGCTGGCCAGAGGGGATGGCAGAGAGGCAGGTGTCCAGTGGAGAGTTCAGAGCTATGAAGGGCCTGGAAGTGGAGGGTAGGGGGCTTGAACATGATAGAAGCAGAGGCAGTGTACTGACAAAGACCCAAAGATGAGACAGGCAAGCGGAGGCTCTGTCTTTTTCCAAGAGCAGCTCCATTTGTAATCCCTTCACTGATTCATTTGTGTTTAGGCAGACTCTCGGCAATGTTGAGTGGATGTGGTAGGAGCTAAGCATGAGGGCTTAGGAAAGGCGGCACGAGCACGTCTGGAATCATGCTGGTGATATTATTACATTGTTAATATTTTGTTTGTTTTATGAGATAGCATACGTATGTTGACTTGTCATTACCTTCCTCTCTGTGCATTTGATTTATTAGTAAAGGACCTTCATAAAATTATCAAGCTATCCTGTGAACAACAGCTGGCTTTAGTAAACACTTAGTCATCTTGGGTTTAAGTAAAAACAGACTTGAATTCAGCCCTGCATTCAGAATAATAGAGCATGGTATGATATCCTTCAGCAGGGACTGCTGAGCTTGGCTCTCAGTTTACTAGGAGCCAGTATTTACAGACATCCAGGCCAGACTCTCCTCTGCTGGGGGGCGGGGAGGAACAGCATCTCTGGCAAGTTAGTGAAAAGATGGGTCCATGAGACACTGTGAAGTTGGTTGCATGTGTCCCTGCCTGTCATATATTCAAACTGGATTTACAAGTGAGGTTTTAAATGGTTGTGACAAAAGGAAAAAGAAAAGCAAAGAAGTAGAGAAATAGGGGATCTCATGCTTGCAGAGTCCTACACCTGAAATGCACCATGGATACCTGGTGGCATAACAATGAACAAACCTACCTGATTATGCAAAACGAATCCTTGCTTCTGTTAACACAATCTTTATCACTATTTCTAGTCCCCACTTGATGTTAACTTTGAACAATGCTGAAGTGCTGGCTGCCAGGCAGTAAGACCAACATCTCTTTTATCCTAGATGGACTCCGTATGGAAACACTGAGCAACCCTGCAATCACCTTAGACATACACAGTACTATTCTGTTTCCTTATGGCTGTGGACAAGGTGATCCATTCACTACAGATAATTCGGAAGGACAAGAACCACTTTTGTGCAATGCTGGAGATGGTTAGATACTTGCCTATTTGCCATCCACACTGCCTCAGCTACAAGCAGATGCCACCTCTTAGTTCTAATGGCTGAGCTGTCTGACAAATACTTGGCTGTCCCCGGCCTGGTTGTGCAAAATAATCCAATCATTCTTAATTACTAGTAGGTGGTGCAATAGGTGGCCATGGATACATCTTGATAAGGCAGTGGATTGTGTTTGCATACTGCTTAATCACCTGCCTTCCCATCCATCCCTCTTTAAAGAGGTGCTGCTCTTTGCTTTATTAATTATAGGATTGTTTTTTAATTTTTCCTAGCTGGCTCATTTTACAGAACTGGATTAAGTAGAGAGCATTGGAAAAGACAGAACGATAGGGAGGGAAGAGTGGGAATGGGAGAGAGGTAAAGAGGGTGTGGTAAGCAGCTGGGGTGTGTAATCTCTCTTCTGGCTTCAGCAGCAGCTGGAACAGTTTCCAGATCACAGGCTCCACAGGGATGTTTTGTGCTCTGCAAAATACAGGGATCACTCTCCTCTGAAGCAAAATTTCTGCTTTCCTGCCTTTTACTGCCATCCTGAAATACCTCCACTGCCTCGTACAGGAGGTTAGTTTATTTCTGTTTTGGGTTGGAGTTACAATATTGTGTAACCTGCAGACACTTCATGCTTTGTCAGTGCTGCCAAATGTCTCCAAGCCGAGTGCAGCGTGACCCTATCACCACATGACTTAGAGGAGTAGCATGTATTACTTGTTGTTTTAAGTTATTTTCTCACTACTACTGCCCAGGGAAATCAGCAGTTCTACAGTAAGGGTCTTTAAAGGTCTTGAGGTTTTCCTCAAATTCACCTTTTTAGGTAGTCCATGATAATCCTGTTGCGAAATGACTTTGCAACTAATTTTCAGCCCTATTCCTTCTACTTATAAAGAAAGGGAGTAAAATAATGCCTCACTTATTACTCCAAATTAAACAGTTTAGAGATTCTAGCTATTAACCTGCAACTACTCACTTGGAAAGTCAGAAAGTCCCTTTTGTTGCCTTCGTTAAGCAGTGTTGAACTTTCTGCAGTTGCCTGCCGGTTGCTGTAACTTCAGTCTCCTGCCGTTTCTACAGGCTTTGCCATAGGACTAATAACTATCAGCAGTTTGAGGCTGTTTCTCACACTAAAAACACCCCAGCAGTGGGAGCTGTGCTTTCTGTTTGAACCCTCTGTCCCTCCTGTGCAGGTTTCACACTGCAACTCACTGGCTGCTTTAATAGGAGTCTGCAATGAAACTGCTGTTTGCCACGTGTGTTTTAAGATCCATTCAGCCTCACTCTATAACCGTGCTTCTGATTCCTTCATTTTGCCTACAAATACTAACGGGTCCCTTATGCGTTATTTAAATTCTCACCAGATTGGCCATATTGTGTAAATTTTTCATGTTCCAGCCAAATAGGCAGGATTTTTTTTTTAAATTTATTTTTTTTCCCCCCCCTCCCCATCAGTCTGCAAGAATTTCTGCTGTCCTCAGTGGTTTTGAGGGTAGAGAATCAGCAGGTGGGTTGTCCTCTGCCTGGGCAATGTAGCCAGTCAGCGCCTTCATCTGCCGTTACACTTGGGAATTCTCTTCCCCTCAGGACTGATGCCTTTACCTAAATATGTTCTTGGTAGAGGTATGCCAGTTTTTGAGTGAACTATAATATATTAGAGTTATAATTCTCTCTCTGACTTTCTCTATAAAACTGATATGTTTTCTCGAAACAAGACATTTTCATCTTGTTTTGACCCATTTTCTCCCTTACTGACAGCCATAGGAGGTTTTCCATGCCCTTCTGATTCAGAATGCTGTTTAATTTTGCTTTCATTTAGCCTCTGAAGTTGCTGTCTGCTCTACAGTGTTCCCTGGGTAGTATACTGTCCTGGGCACGGTTGTGGTTTTGCTCTCTACCACTCTGAGGAATGTGTGGAATCAAAGCAGGCACAGCTGTTTTCTAAATACTTGCATGCCACCTCAGATGGGTTATGGGCATGACATTAACACCGGCGTGTTATAGCGAATCTGTAACTATTCCTTTGCAAAACTACAGAAACCTCACAGTGAGATGAAGAGAGAACTTGAAAGTGCGGAAGACCAAGACAAGACAGGTCATGAGAGAGCTGTCCTGTAAAAGTAGAAGGTTCCTCGAAGAGGTGAGACAGTGGTAGGAGGGATTTGCTTAGGCAAGATGTCTTTGCCCATTCTGGTCATCTAAAATGCACCTTTTGGCATCACATAACCTACCCATTTAGTCAGTGTTCAGGTGAGGACTCCTCTCAGCCCCTGTCAGAAGTCAGATACATCTGCTAGTAGTAAAGGGTGCCATGCTTGAATGCCTCCTCCAGTAGGAGAGTGCCTTTGCAACTAAATGTGGGGTTTCCAACACATTGGCTTTTGGTGACAAGGGTAGTCACTCTGGAATGCAATTAAATTGGTGCCATCCTGGTAGCACCTGTGTGCACGTGTACCAGTGAGGAGGAGTGATGGCTGGCTGGGCAGCAGCTCCAGCAGAGCCTGGGGGGAGTCCCACCACACTCCATTCACTGGATGCTGCCTGCGTGGTGAGGGACCACAGAAGGTCTGTCTATAAAGGGGAAATAAAGAGATCCCAGGTCTTTCCCCTCCACCTAAACTGCCTTCTTGTTAAATGAAGTGCATTGTTAGGAAACCTGCATTTCTGGAGTCCAATTCAAAGTGAGTCATCAAAGCTGTAAGGAATGATTTCTGAAGTTTGTAAACCTTTGTGAATCTCTGAACAGTGTGATTTCCGAAAAAGCAGCTTAGGAAGGGCAGTTCAAAACATTTGAAGATATTTGCCATTCAAATCATTGCATGCTTAGCTCAGATAAGTTAGTACACCTGAGAAATATTCTGTTAACAATAAGGCTACTTGACTGATATTGTGGCAAAAAATTGCCTGAGTAGTTTGACAGATGGGTGGTTTGTGCCTGCAGTTACAAAGATCCACCACTGATTTGGCTTTCAAGCTGGATTTTTCCCCTCATTTCTCACACTGTGACAATAGTCGAGCCCACTTTAGAGGATGAGCCATGTAATGGTAGTGGGGGAAAATGTGGACAATAGCACCTTGAAAGTTTTGGGGATATGGCACAGGTGCATATGAGGCACAGGTGCACCTGTGAAGCACATGGGACCCTGTCAGTCACCACACATGCAAGGGCATTGAGCAGTAGAGAGAAGGGGTAGATGTGAGGCTGTCTAATACGTTGGTAAGACTAGCAGCTAGAGTCTCCAGTGATTGTGCTTGTCTGAGATTGCCCCTGATTTTTTCAGGTGAGAAACCCAAAAGTGATAGTAACAAGTTGATTTCATTTCCCAGATGCAGTGAATGAACATGTGTCAAAACCAGGTAGTGCTAAATGCTCTGGTTTTAGGAGATGGATTGGTAGCCTTAGATTTGTTGGTCATTATTACAGGCCTCCATGTATTCCAGAAACATTAAAATTATAACAATGAATTGGAGTTAAAAAATCTACCTCCACAGCTCTTCTTATGCCTGATGCTGCTTCTGTTAAATGACAGTGACTAGACCTCAAGGCAAAAGTAAAGTTTAAAAGCAACCTGTTACTATTAGTGCAATATGCTGTGTCTTTACCGTAGCAGATGGCCTGCTCGAGGCCATGGGCTCTGTTAGGAGCCTGGTTGCATGAAAGCCGCTTCTGCTCTTTGCTGTGACTCCCTCTTTTGAGAAGCACAGCCTGGCAGGAGGAAGCGTCCACTTGAAACAGGACAGCCACTGCTTCTCCAGTGCAGTGGGTGGGAAGTAAGCAAACTGAAGTGGGGAATGGACAAGGCTTTGGCTTCGCTGATCTTCAGCTTCTCATCTAGGATGGTGTTATTCCAAAGAATTTTTCAGTATTTAGTATGTGTCCTCATGCAGAGGTTGTTACCTCATTATCAATGTATTTTCAAAGGCAGCAGGTCATATAGAAACTCTCTTGTCTTAGTGGGAGAATCATGATTCTCGTGGCTCAAGGGTTATTTTTGTGTGTGATTACAAGATACTTGTGACTTGAGTTTGGTTTATACAGAATAATGATTTCTTTATCTCATTCAAGGAGCTCTATAAAGATCATGGAAGAATCAAAATCTTTGCCTGAAGGTGCCAGCAGTTTGTGTAGTATAGCAAAAAATAATCACACGGAAGCACATCTACTGCCTGCCAGTAAAAGCAGAATTCCCATGTGTACTTTTTGTATCATTTATAAATTTGTATCAGAAATACATTTGCTGCGATGCATTCAATACAATGCGATGCATTCTCCCTTTTACCAATGTGGAGGTACTGGGAGCATCCACTGTACCGTGCTTAGGTGGCAAAGCCCATGGCTGATTTTGGCTGTTAGTGAAATGAATTCTTCACAAAGCTGAAGTAACTTAATAATGTTGATAAATGGATGGTGATCCGGTTTTACACAAAACCGGGATATCTTGCCATAATAAACCTATGCAAAGTATCTTAAGAATGCGAGAAAGAAACACCAAGAAAGAAATGTAGTTTAAGCATATGCAAAGTTTTGTATTGGCTGATTGAAGTTGAAAATAATGTCTTGACATCAAGTGAAATGGGATGGGGTGATAAAGGACCTCTAACTAAAAGGTCGGGTCTGCTTCATGAGGCCATTCATTACAAAAAATTTTTGCAGTAGGAAAAAAAATCAAAGAGTTTTATTAGGTGAATAAAAAAAATTGAAAGTTAGCTAGGAAAACATTGCAAGGGTAGGACTGCTACAGTATAAAGAAGGAATTTAACTAAGTACAGCTCATTAAAAAGGAGTCAGATGTTTATAAAAAACATTAATTTCTCACTGCATTTGAAATTTCTGTTAAAATATATTTATATATTTAATTACTTATTGCTTTATTTTTGCAGGTTTCTAAGGTCAATTTAAATTATTTCTGAATGTGTTTTTTTTCCTCCATTCGTCTATACTGAAGTTTTAGCCTCTGGAGTACCTTGCATTATTTTGTTATCATCATGTGGGCTTTTATTCTGTCTCTATTACTTAGGGTCTAGGAATACTCTGTATGAAAGAATATGTTTAATTGTGGAAAATATATTTTTGAAGACACCATACCAACTTATATAGGTACAGACACCTTTTTTGCTTTGGTATGTTTTGCAGGGTTACAATGCTGAAATACTAGGGCCTGAGCAGTGAGACCCTGAACGAAAGTTGACCTCTAGGTGAACCTCACAACCTAACGATATACCCAATATGTATAATATTGATCACATATGTAATATATAACCTTATGAATATATGCCAATTTATAAAAGCTTTTGTTGTAATGCTTATAGAGAATTGCTGTAATGCTTGCTGTAAGATAATAGTTGTGTAACGGTAGCCCCACTTGCCAAAAAGAGACATACCTATCTCAAACCTTCAAACAGACCTCTACGTGACAGAAGGTAGCAGGGCGGTGACGGGCTTTGTTTAGAGAAGCATAATCAAAGATAACCAGATATCTTTACTTCTTAATCTTTTCTTGGGCTCTGGCCAAGTGCGGGAAAAAGTTAACAAGGAAGAAAAACTACACCAGATGTTTTTCGCAGCTTAAGATATAAAGTTGTTTATTTAACTGTATAAAAGCGGGGGCCGTTTGCAGGGAAGTTTGGAAGCCTCCTCTATACAGTGGGTGCACTGTATAGAGATTTCCCAATTGCCGGGATGAGTTCTCCAAATCCTTCGCTGTAAATGGGCTCCCCAGCATCTGCGGATCTGGATGATGGTAATACAGGGCACTTGGTGATGTATCTTTCTTAATCACTATCGCTAACTCTATGTAGTAATGATTAGGTGCATTACCTTATTACTATTGCTTGCTATAGTAGTTTGCTTGTTGTCTTACTGCTTTACCTTATCTTGCTTTATTTTCTCTGTACTATTTTCCTCATTACTTTGTCACTTTGGACATAAGTAAAAGTAAGTTTACTTTTTTTTGGTGCCTGTGTCCTCTGTGCTATCCCCATCGACTGGCAAAACAAATGCAAACTTTCATATTTAAACTTTAGTGGAATTAAAGTGAAAACTTCATTGAAAGCTTTGGGCTTGTATGAATAGGGAAAATTACTCTAGAGCCATTAACCTCATTTTGCATATTCAAGTAATTAAAGAAAGGGAAAAAATAAGGTGGAGGCATAATTTCCACTAATAAATATTTGTTCTTATAATTTTAGAAATTACAGACTGAAAAAAGTCATGTCACTAAAGTTCAGGAAGAATAATAAATAAATAAATAAATATAATTCCATTAGGGATTAAGTTAAAAAGACCCTTAAGAAAGCACTGCTACATGACTGAAGGAAGAAGAGTGTTATGAAGAGCATCTGGGTGGGATGGATGTCATTAACAAACCACTGCACCTTTCAGATGGGATTTTCAGAAGAGCGTGATGGCCTTGGGTGCTCATGACCTGTGGGCTCTCAGAGCAGCTGGCTCAACTGCCTGGGGTCCGACATCACGGTGGCACATGCCCCTGACAAACTGCAGGGAGGTGTTTGTGCCTCCTGCAGTGTGCAACCAGGCAGGAGGCATGCATTGACTTCCATCAGCTCCAGAGAACCTGGCACAGTCCTGTGCTTTGTGGGTAAGAAATAATGAGCAAAAGTTTGTGTTTTTATTACCAACCAGGTCAAGATTAGGCAAGTTGAAGTCACATGTTGCTACAAATAACAAGACATGGAGAAAACTGGGATGCTTGTGTACAGACTACTCATGTGTCTACAAGTAGTCCAATATCTAGTCCATATATTGATATTTGTTATTCTAGTGCTCTACTGGCCCTATATTTATTGCAAATAAATTGCAAATTGATTCTGAAGGATACCAGTAAATGTTTCATTTGTATTCTTTTATTTTCTCCTCATTTAAATTAATATGAGCTCCTCCTCTGCTGTTAAAATGTAAGAGATGAGAAATGATGTTTGAATAAACACTGTAGTAATTTATGTAATGCCCTGGCACTTTCAGTTATCTGGCATCGTCCAGTGTTCCACTAGATGGATTTTCAAAAGCTGGCTTCTGTATTTCACACCTGCAAACTACAGAAATATTTAGTAGGAAGCACTGTGTGCCTGCAATTAATTCTGAATGCAGAAGTGAAATCTGGCCCCGTGCATCAAAGAGCTTGGAGGCCATTTCTCTGGTTATTTGCGCAGCTGACTGTATTTGATCAGAGCTGACGTCCTCAGCAGTATGGTGAGGTTGACATGCTTACAGGAATCCGACTGCATTACATTGCAGAATGAATAAGTCTAAGGCTTTTCCCTACTTCTTTTAGTGCTTTTCACTACTAAAAAAACCAGAATGAGCATTGTTTGGTTCCCTGCGATCCATCTAGAATTGTGACAATTATATATAAGGTCCGTGTGAACAAGGTTCCAATGTATATTTCAAGGGTATGTACTTAGTTATATTTAGGCTTTTTTCATTTTGGGGCTTGCAACTTCCTGGGACTAACTGCATCCCAAATAGTTGTCAGTCTCAGTTCTTATGCTGATATTACAGTTTCTTTGTCCCTTGCAGATCAAGATTTTCTGAACAAGTCCACCTCAAATCCTTTCATGCAGTGTCATCCAGGTTTTTTTAACTCTTTTTGCTTCTCATGGAGTTTCCTTTCCCTTGAACTCTGTTTATACCAGATACACATTGCTTTAATTTCATGCCTATTTTCTGTATAGCCTTATGAAATTAAAACGAAAAAAAATAGAGCATAAAAAATGCAGAGGGCTTACTAGAACAAATGTTTAGTAATAGGACTGATTTGTGCTCAGAGTACAATATGAATAAACTGTGGGACTGCTTACATGACTAAGACACTCAAAATTAAGTGCCTGGCCCTGTATATTTTGTTAAAATATGTATTACACTGCTTCAGCTGGTAGCTCAAAGAGCAAAAGTAGTCTCTCTGGAAAATACTTGGAAGCATCTGCATTTTTCACACCCTGTGGATCTGTTGCTAATAATGATAGTGCCAGTTTCACAGTACTCTGAGGGGAAGAAAGCAGGTGGGAAGGGAGCACCAAGGAGCAGCAGACACCGTGGTTTGCTGTGGTCACTGTCCTGCTACAAGTCTAGGAGTGGCTGATGAAAAAACACTGATCAAACGGCATAGGAATATGTGTAAATAGCCGTAAAGGTAACAGTAATAGCAGAGTTTCTATGAGGGGCAGGCCTGGTATAAAGCACCTCTAGATGTCACTGTAACATTGTAAAATGTAGATAAGAGAATGCTACAAAGCTGACTTTATGGTTTATATGCTCTGGTTACTGGTAACTGTTTCGGTCAGCCTGTACTAAATTATTGGATCATTAAAAATGCTGTTTCCAGATGTTGATTAACAGCAAAAACCTCTTTGAAATCAGGCAATAAGACTGTTACTGAACGTCTTACTAGAATATTAAATATTCCTAAATTTGGTTTAACTAGCCTGGTTTTTAACAGCAAGAGCTAGAGCAGAGCAACAGCTCGTTTCTGGATGTCTTTTTCTTTCAGTCCCTGAGGCTCAATCCTGATCTTTTCTGGGCTGTGTGAATGCCAACACTGATGTTGATTGCAACTGAGATAAGGTCTCTTGCTTTATCCTGGTACTAATCTGATCAGCTAGATAGTGATTAAAATAAGGATCACCATTTATAGGAAGAGCATGAGTTAGAACACAGAGTACTTGGATTTGACCAAAAAAATCAGGCAGCAATTTCATAAGGAGAAATACAACATGAACACTGTATACACTGTCTAATACATCAATGGCTTCTCCATAGGTCATCAAAGAAAAGTCACATTTGGATGAGATGGGAACAAAAGAGAAGAAGCCACCAGATTCAACAGGTTAGAATATTTTTCTTCTGATCAGTTTCCTGAGGCTACAACTGCATAGAAATGGCTGTTGCTCTCCTGAGCAGCTCCAGTGATGTTTGTTGTGTTATATGTGTGCTCATCAGCATAAGTAAGAATTATCCAACCAACATCAACCACTTTTCACATGCCTGTGCACATGATGGCAAACTGCTCAAAAAAGTGCTTTGCATTAGGAGCTTGTTAACCTTGACTTGGCTGACAATAAATTTGCATGAGAAAAAGGTTTTTCAGTGCTGTGTCTGAAAGGAAGAGTTTGTGACCCGTGATAGCCCTGTTTCAAAAAAATAGTCTGCTCTTGCTTAGGAGACATTTACACTGACCTTGAAAAGTGGGAGAGGAAAGCAAGTGCCTAATTCAAAATGCAGCAGAAGTTATGCTAAGTATGCAACCCTACTTTAATATTGTTACTAACTGTTAGAGAATTACTGAGAGATTCCCTGGTAATCTGTTTACTTCCAGAAGGGGCCATCCAGAAGAGCCAGTCCTGCTCTCAAGCAGAAGAGGTTGATAAGCTCAACAAGGAAAATGCTGAGAGGGAAAGTTCTGTTCTGCTTCAAAAAGATTCTCTCAAATTTCATGCTGAAGGGCTAGAGGAGAAAGGAGAGAGTGTGGCTTTTGAAAGCTATTACAAATACAGGAGAAGCTCTCTTCAGAGATCCTTCACTACAGAAAAGCAGCAAGAAGAAGATGTTGTTGATGATGCTTGTCAAAGGATAACTGGGCAGGAGATAGATAGTGAGTCCCCAACAGATGGGGAGAGCGAGAAACATCAGATGGCTGGAGATGAAAGACAAAAGGAGAGGGAGAAAGAAGGGGAAGGAAATGCTGATAAGAGTGAAAAAGAAGTTGAGGAACAACCAGCTCCTTCCCAAAATGAAGACGAGGCAGGACAAAGCCATGATCAAGAGGCACCAGAGGGAAGGTAAGGTCTGAAGCTCAGGCTGCACATTCTGGAGACCCCCATGCTGTAGAAAATTGTGTAGTTCAAGTTTCAAGTCAAAGTGGCTGATTAGTATAAATATTGGTGAAAATCCAACCCAATACAGAAGTGTAAAATGAGCTTCTCTCTCTGATCTGACCTCTAGGCTGAAATTATATCCTTAAAAAAGACGGATAAACAATCTAGCAAACATGGTACTAGCAGTATGCTTTGGTTGTTTGCTTGGGAAGTAGATTAGGAATGTGGGAATTATGTTAGGCTATTAATCTCTGAGGAGAATTTTCCTGTTGTTATGTTTGTATAATGCAGCATCATATAACCTATGAGCAAAGTAAGATTAGATTAGGCCATGTACCAACTGGGAATTAAGTTACTGCAAAATGTAGTAACTTAAGTGATAACATAAAACTGTGAAACTTTGCCCAGGCAATTAAACTGATAAATGTATTTGCTGTAATTCTTTCTTTGCTGCATCGATATATAGCCCTTCAGGGATAAACCAGTTTAAACTTTCAGGAACCTATATGAACAGAGTGAAATCCCAATGCTCTCCCATTGCTTTAAAGGTGAGATTGATAGCCAGTTGTTAAATCTAGAAGAACTTAGGTGAGGATTTCTGTGATGGAGGAACATTGTGCTGTCATGATTAATTTAGGAGTCATTTTTATTTCTTAAAGTGAATATTAGAACACTTTATTTTACACCATGAAGAAAAATAACCTAATATTATCTGAATGCAATATATGTGTAGGCATTTTTCACTTATATTTCTAAACTTGTTCTGCTTTAAGTGTACCCTGCACTAATGCCAAGTTTTATCCTTGCAGGTGTAAAGGCTGTGAAAAAGGTACGAGAAATTATATTAGTGGTAGCAGCAAGCATCGAGCGAATGATGAAGGCCTAATCAAAGATGAAAACAGAAACAGCAATCTAGATGCAGAAAGTGGTGATGGCATATGTTAACCTAAAAAAAGATCTTACAGGAAGTATTCCTAAAGGCAAAGCATTTGATTCCACTGCTATTACAGTGACAATCAAAGAGAGACATTTGTAGAAGGGAATGGTTTCATGATTGTAATTAGTACGGGAAGAGGTGTGCATGGTAGCTCTGATGGGAAGCAAGTTGTTCATGGACCGCATCGTAAGCTAATGGGAAATAACACAGTTCTTTTTGCTTCCATCTTAGAAACTTCTGTTCTGGCAGAAATTAGTCACAACTAATTTGCTTCTGCCACAGCTACTCCACTTAATACTATCATCTTTCCCTCTTCTTTTAACAACAAAGCTAAAACTCATAAGTATAGAATGGTGGGAGAAATTTTATCATCTGTGGCAAAATTGGTTGACCTGCAGAAGTGCTGAGAACATGTGTTAACACAGAATCTGCACTGCTCTGGATGTAGCCTGCAAAGCCAGCTTGTTCGTATTCGTACTGTTACAATCTGAAGTGAGAACAACTGCAGCCTATAAAATAAAGAAATACTGATTTTTGTGTGGAAGCCTGACTGATGCTGTTGAACAGTCAGATAAATGGTGCTCAGGCACCGAACTCTGAAGCAGTGCTTTCTGGAGTGAAGCAGAGGGTTCTAATATTAGACCTCCAGCTTGAGAATTTCAGTGCCAATCCCTGTATATAAAATGATGGCACATGAGAGGATGGCCTGAAGGATTTGAAGATACATGTCTGTGCATGTGCATTCATGGGACTCAGAATGATTTTCTTTGCTTTGGGAATGGGGGGAGAGTGGGAAAGGGAAACATTTATTAAATGTTTGTTCTAGACTCTTGTAGCAGGAGACAAGAGATAATGTACTAAAACTTTAAACTCCATAACCTGCTCTGGGCTCTGGCAGATTGTTAGGGATGGCATTAAGGTTAGAATGTCTCTCTTGGAGCATCTTTGATCTGTAATAGGAGGTCATTCTTGAATAGGGAGAAGTCCTCTCTGGTGTGCAGGAAAAGAAAAATAGAGCGTCTGTCACTGGGAAAATCTTGAAGGCTAAAACTTAGGCATAGTTTTAAAGAGGCACTCTGGCCTCTTTAAAAGAACACTTCCTTGTCTAAAGTTTGGTAAGACTTGGGAACTGAGCTTTCAGAAAGACATTTTCTTCTGTCACTTACTTGATGGGGCCTTCAGAGTTTATGTTGTTAAATTCTGCCTTTAAGTTAGGCATTTTCTTGGCATTTTGTGGGTCTCAGTGACACACAAAGGCCCATACTTAAGGACATGCAATTCATACTCTGCAGAATCCCAAGTAGGTGGCAAACTTCCAGAAGCCCTAGCTTTTCACAATTCCTTGACCATGAACTAACTTCCTGACCATGTAAGTTATTAACACTGTCAAAATCTAGGTACACAGCTGGTGTCCTGGAAAAATGGACATTCACTGTGAATAGGGACAATCTACTGCTGCATTAATGACCAAAGTGTTCCTGCCAGCTACCTGCTGTCATGGGGTTTTTTTTGTTTGTGTTTTTAATCATTTTCACTGGAGTAATGAATGGTTCTAAAATTGCACAACAAGCCCCACACAAAAGGGAGCTGGCATTCCAAACCAGAGAGCTCATGTTGAAACACTGGGGCTCTAGCCCTCCCAACCAGTTGAAGAAGTATTTGTCACCTTGGTCAGCCAAAGGTCACTCTTGGGAATATCAATCAAATGAAAAACAACATGGGTATGAAATTGGAGTCGCAACACCCTGCAAAAAATCCAAAGAGAAATTAGGCATGCAGGGCTGGTCTCCAGCAGGATTTTGACATCAAGACAGCAGAATGGTCCAGCACATGGAGGTCCAGACAATAATTCCAGAGACCTGCATTTGTATCGAAACTGCATAGCTGCTGCAGTGTGATGTTGGGAAGCAATCCCTTCTCTGTGCCCCTCTTTACCTGTTATCTGACGTCTCTTTTTAAGGAAACAATTTCTTCAGAGCAGCACGTGACAGTTACCATGTGTCCTCCCACACTGGGTCCTGAGCCATACTGCCTGCCAGGGTGAAACTCCCTTGTATGAATGAGCTCTAAATGTAATCTTTAAAAGTGATGACCACATTGGAGAATGACAAGTTGTTTCAATCAGTAGAGAAGGAGATTCTTCACTATGAACAGCAAAAGTTGGGAGATGATAGCCTCTTTTAGCTATGCCTAGAAGAGACCTCGGTTTCTCGTCCTACCCCACTGGAGAGCTGCAGTACATACTCACCTATTAATGGTCCCTGAGAAAAAAAATAAAATAAGAAAATCAGAGAAAAAGCTGAAATCCTTCCAAACAAATTGCTGAGGCTCCTTGTGGGCATGAAGCTACATTAGCTTAGTCTAGCAGTCTTCACTTTGCCTCTTGCTAGTGCTGTCCAGAAGATACTAGCTTACCAAAGGAGTCCTTGTCTTAGTAATGCAGGTCCCCAACAACACCCTATTTTCTGAGACAGAGCTCTTGAAGTAAAACCCTTCTTAAATAGCAAAGAAAAACCTATCTATAAAACTTACAGTAGGTGTATTCAGTTCTCCAGTGAGCTTATCTGGGGAAAAGAGGGACTAAAATATGAGATAGACAAGCACTGCATGTTACCACTCATATGCTATCTGCCTGTTTTGTCTTTTGTAGATGATAGTCCTACTCCACCAGCACCATTTGATCATCGGATTGTCTCAGCCAAAAGGGTGGGGATCAGCAGTTACTATAACGTCAGCGAGAATGAAATCCTGGGAGGGTAAGTCAGGTGGACCCAATCAGCATGGAAACCAAGGCAGAAAATTACAGCCAAGCACCCCGGGAGGTTGAATGGAAGCAACACGCCTTACTAGAGCCAAAGTCATGAAAGTCTAAGCTCTAACAGTGCTTTAGAGAGGGATTAAAACAGGAGGCTGATTTTATTATGTGAGTGAATTTTGGCTTAAGGTTTGGTACCAGCAGCCTTGACTCGTATTTGATATTGTTCTAGGTCAGCCCGCAGCCCTCAAGCTTTATGATGGAGCTCGTAGGATGCTGTAATACTTTACCTCACATTGCAGCCAGCAGGACACAGAGACATGTAGCCTTCTTTCTCTCAGTGGATCTCATCCCTGAAAACACATGCATGTTTTCAGACACATCAGCAGGCTAATCTGACAGACCATGTAGTTACTTGATCTCTTATGCTGACATTGTTTAGGAGAGAGTGATATTGTCATTTTGGATGGCAGCATGGTCTTGGGTAAGGCTTTGTTTCATCTTGAAATAGCAACTCTTCCTTGGAGGAGAAGGATGAGACTAAGAGGGGCAGATTGTGCACATAAATGAGTCACTTTCCTTACAGTATGTTGACTTCCCCAGCATTAGTCATTGCATGTTATGAGGTAAGTATAGTGAATCATACAATTGGGATAATATCAGCTAGAACAGTGTGTGATTTTGGTGTGCTTAAATGAGTAGTAGCAAGTTTAATCTAAACAGCAGCGATAGAGCAATTGAAATGGAACCCAGCAGGGAGAGGATAATTTCTATTGTTTATAATCTAGCTTACATTCAGGGCAAACACCAGTACCACTGGATGATGTATTACTTTTTTTTTTTCTTTTTTTTCCCTAGAGGGCGATTTGGTCAAGTGCATAAATGTGAAGAGAAAGCAACAGGTCTCAAATTAGCAGCCAAAATTATAAAAGCAAAAGGTGCTAAACAGAAGGTTGGTAGAGTGTGGTATTAGTCTTTTGTTCCCCAATGGATTCAACACTGTTCTTCAGCTACACAACAGACCATGGCCAAGTGGCTCACAAACCATCACACTCATAGGACCTGCTGGATTACTGTTGCCTCTAGTTCTATTTCCCTTCTCCTACAGAGCTTCTAGTAACTCATTAAAGTCCTCTTTTTAAAACAAAAATATTTTTTCCAACTGTTTTTTCAGCTCCTTGTGTTTCTTTGGGTTTTCTTTTTTTTAAATTATTTTTTTATTTACTTTTTTTCCCTCCTTTCCCCTGCTGCTGTTAATTCTATTAGTGTTTTCTTTAGTGGTAAAAACATTTGTCAGGCCTGTGACACAGCGTATTCCCTCCCAAGCACACTTCAGCCTTTGCTGCAATGACTTGGTGTCACTATGAGGGATGCTGATAACAGGTACGATCTGTGCCCCTGACATCAGCACAAATACAGATGAGAAGAATTAGTCTGGCCTGTTTAGCAAACCTCATGGCCATTTGGGGCTTGCTTTCACAGGGAAGACATGCATAGCATTCTGTGTGTGACAGCGGTATCATTAAATGGCATTCAAGGGTGGGATTTTTCTCAGCTAACTGGTGTTGCTGAGGTATGGCTGTGGCCAAGCTAGTCACCAAGTATTCCCCTTACAGTCAATGGAGAGAGACTGGCACTGCTGGAGAACAATTCAGCCCATCCTAAACTGCATGTCTAAAATAATTGGGCTGAATGGAGGTAGCAGTCTCTCTCACCTGACTGCAAAGGGAGGTTTTGAGGACTGTCCTGGACTTTTCTTATGCAGCTTGATTTTGTATACCTACAGGTGGCTGAAATAAGTCCTGTTCTGCTTCTCTCTTTTCTTTACATCCCTGTGAACCCACCACTTGTCCATGTGGACTCTCCCTTTCGTTTTCCCCCCAAATATCTTACTACTGAAGCAGCCCCCCTTTTGAGCTCTGAGCTCAGTCTAGTACTCCTGTAGCCTTGACATCTGCCACTCCAGGAGCAGTCAAAGGAAAACACTGGGTTTGGTTGCCACGAGTTCAAACATTAAGATAATGTAGATGTCTGGTTCAAACTATGTCCTGTTTCATGTAGCTTTCTTAGAGAAAAAGCTTCTGAAACAATACTCATGACTCTTTACAGGATGAAGTAAAGAATGAAATCAGTGTCATGAACCAGCTGAATCACGTGAACCTCATCCAGCTATATGATGCTTTTGAATCAAAAAATGACTTTGTCCTAGTCATGGAATAGTAAGTGTGTTCTTTTCTTTCCATTTCTGTCTTTACCACTTTTGCTAGAATTGTCTGTTTCCTTCCTATTTTCTCCTGAAATTAGAAGCAGAGCTTCTTACAGGTAGAAAGAACGTATAAAAGATGATGTCAGGAATAAAAAAAAATGGAATTTAAGAGTTTTCCCATGCATTTATCCATTTTTTTCCAGTGCCATGCCACATTCCTGGTGCTATAAAGCCACTGCTCCATTTGAAGATAGAGTTGTGTTATTTATCTTTCTTTAATTTCAAGTTTTAATTTGTGTCAGCTAAGAAACAGATCTCTCAGAACATCTCCAGTTCTGGCAGGCAAATGAGAAGACATCTTATGCTAAAGAGCAGCCAGCTGTAGGTGTTTTGTCTTATCCTTATACTGCGTGCCTGAATGGATAAACCTTTTTTTTTATGCTGAGTTATCAGTCTAATTAGGCACCAAGGAGCTGCCTTAAAGTCAAGTTAATCAGATGTTGTGTTATGGAAGCCAAAAAGGGCATAACTAAAGCATTGAAAGGCATGGCAGAAAGTTCAAAGTTATGTGAGTCTGGCTATTCTGGACATTCTCAGGTAGTCCTCTGAATTTGGTCTACACGATTAGCATATCACAAAAGGTAAATGTCTGTGTAACTATGAATGGGTAAGCTGGAGGTATTCTGAAATGTGATGAGAAATTAAGAAGTGATTTTTGCTGTCCTTAGATAGTTTCAAATTGAAATTTTGGATCATGTCCCTCTTAAACTCTGAGGGAGGAGACTGCAAATTTGAGTGCAGATTCTCCAGCATGTTGTCTTGGTTTTCCATGCGACTTCATTAATTTCACTGGTACAAAATGATGACTCAAGACAGCATAAGATTCAAATTTCAAGACTTTCATACTTATCAATGGATGGGAGACTGGACTCTCAGACCTTGAAGAAGTTCAGGCCAGTATGCATCAGAACTCAGTTCTTAGTTCAGATCAGAGTACAAGCTCATATTGTAGACTCACCTTACTGAACTTGACTGTGACTGATTAAAATAATCAATAGTATAAATTCTATAGTACTCTAACTGCATGGGATTGTATTTGGAGATGGTCACCACTTTATTATCTTTCTCTCATCAGTGTGGAAGGAGGAGAGTTATTTGACCGAATTATTGATGAAAACTGCAGTTTGACAGAAATGGACACTATCTCGTTCATAAAACAGATCTGCGAGGGAATTCAGTACATGCACCAAATGTACATTCTTCATTTGGATCTCAAGGTAGAGAACTGAGATATATGTTTTGTGCCATGACAGCTGTGGAAATTTTTATTCTTGATGGTAGACTATCCAGCTTAGCAGATTCCCATGGCATAAACAACACAGGGCCTTATTCTGCTTTCCTCAGACCAATGTGTATGTATTTAACCACACTGAGATCAGTTAAATTACTACAGAAGAACCACACTGAGATCAGTTAAATTACTACAGAAGTAAATTAGATGAGAATTGTGGTCATATGTCATCAAACCTCATAGTGCTTGAATTTTCCACAGACTGAATTTACAGAGAGCCAGCAGCTGACTACAGATATCTTTCTATTTTCAGTTTTGATATTTGTATCTCAAGATATTGTGCAAATATTTTATTCAACTGCACAAGATCTCTGTTTTACACATCAGCCATGGGGTAGCAATTATCCCCATTTTTTTACCATGCAGAAACCAAGGTATGAGTGAGTGGAACTAAATTCAAGGGTCATTCAGGATCAGTGGAAACCCTGCACATCTTTCTGAGATGCCCACTGTCATGGTCATGAAACAGCATCAATAGATGGCTAGCTTAAGGGAAAATACATTAATATGTACTTGCTAAAATTAAAGAAATAAAAAGTCAGTGACTGATGTAACAAATACAGTACGTATATGTTGGGTTAGGCAATAGCTGCTAGTGCAGCTGAAAGCCCAGAGAAGTGTGGCAGATTGTCTGCCACATACTTGCTTAGTTATCTGAACTATTCAGCTATATACACAAAAAGTCCCCTCCCTTCCTTTTAAAAACAAATCCACCAGTTGCACATTCTTACTCTGGTTCACTGTTAATGGTTCAACTGTCACCCCTTAGAAAACATTTATTGTAAAAGTATTTTTCATTAGACTGTACATTTGAGCTGGCTCTTTCTCCCTTAACCCAAATTTTTATCAAATCATAGACTTGTTTCTTACCTCTGTTTAGTGCAGGAATAAAATGGAATGATGTCTTTAGTTTTATGACTGGCTATAAAGTCTCATAGTAATCCCTGAGCTTTGCAACAAAGCAAAAAGAAACAAAAAGTGCACAAGATAGTTTACTTTTTGTTTATTATGGCTGCTGGTTTTGGCTTGTAATAACTGAGTTAATATAGTACATCTTTAATGTTGTTAGCATATATATTCTTGCAGTGGTTAAGCAAATGAGCAGATGCTTGTTCGGACTCACTTCAGTTGCTAGTCAATGACCAGACTCACTTTTCTCTTTGTAAACATCCGGTTACCTAGAAACCTGTCAAGCAGAAGTTCACATGGTTCTTTGGGGCACATTAATTATGTTCTTGGAGATGGTGCAGTTTTAGCAAGATCCACATACAATCCAAGAAGTTCTTCCCAGAGACCTCTTTTCATGTGCCTGCCAGCTATGGCTGCTCCCTTCTGTTTTGCTTGTTCATAGGTTGCTGTCAGTAACAAATTAGTTGGGGGAAGAAAACTTGAAATTAAAAGAAAATCATTCTGACCATAATCATCCAGGACCTCAGAAACTATGGACATATGGTGTTTAAAAGTCCTACATCTAAAATGAATTAGTAATGGTGACAAAGGTTAACTAATGTTTTAAGTGTTGAGGGCTGTTTTGTTTCAAAGAGGACTCAATGAGCAACAAGACAGAGTAGCTATAAAACTGCTGGCAGTGAATATGAGACTATTTTAGGTATTTACATTTCAAAGACAATTGGCCAAATTCTCTTCTCGGTCCCTTCTGTATGAATTTGGAAGTTAATGGATTCCTGCCAGGGAAGTGAACAGCATTTGGCCCTATGAAAATCCAGAGGGATTTACCCTGTGAATCCTACCTTTTGCTAAAAAATCTAAGAAAACCATAAAGTTGATGTGGCTAGCTTAATATATCAGTGTTCGATCAGTTACTGCCAGAACATTAATGAACTCAGAAACTTAAAGCTGTAAGATTAACTTCAAAGCTCATCAACTTTAAGAAAAAAAAAAAAAATCAGTGTCATCTTATTAAATCACAGTGCCAGCATCCTGAAACCCCTCTTTGGAAGTCTGTATTGTCTGTCCAACTCCTCCTAATAAGTTCTTTATCTGAACTGCTGCCTTACAGTAAGTTGAAAAGTGAAGGAAAAGAAAAAGCAGTTGCAAGGCACAGAATACATGACCTGTTTGATAGCAGGGGGTACCCATGCAGAGAAATCTGACCAAGGAGGAAAGCAAAAAGTGCTTATGTTTGCCATGTTTTCAGTGTTTTTCTCCCTACGGTTTGCTAAAAGACCATTTTTTTGTACTTTTTTATCATTAAAGTGTTTTTTGATTTCTCTTTGCAGCCTGAGAATATCCTGTGTGTGAATCGTGCAGCAAATCAAATAAAAATTATTGATTTTGGATTGGCAAGAAGGTACGCTCATGTGTTCTTGCTAATCATAAATGAATTAGGAAACAATGAGAAAAAGTATTACATCTCTACAATGACATGTTTGATACATAATGGTCTCCTGCTGTTCTTAGGACAAATTTAAAGTGTGTCTTTAAGCAGGGAATATATTCCTTTTAATAAGGAATGTTTGGAACTGAGTAAAAAAGATTTGTTCTGAAGCCTTTTTTTCAAGTAGAAGGTTGAAAGAGAGCTGATTCTGACTAAAAATATATATAAGTATCTTGGCACAGCTGAAATGGACAAAACCAGTGGTACATTTTGTCTGGCCTCTTGTCTCCTATGTTATGAGATTCTTCAAAAGAGAGTAAGAGACCATCAAGGGCTGTTACAATATATCACATGCTATATCAGCTTCTAGTTTAACTAGGTACCATAACCTCAGTGAAGGATTTACTGTTTAAAAATTCCATGCCTGTGATATGGAGAAGTCCCAAAAGGATGATAACAGCTGCTCTGAGGAGTCCTTGAAATATGAAGTTCTTCCTTTGTATAGCAGTTGGGTTTTGCCCTAAAGTATGATATAAAGCTTGCAAACATTTTTCATTCTATATATGGGTGTATTTATTTTTATTTTGTACCTCTGTCTGTCCTTTTTCTGAATTTCCTGTATGCTTCTAAAATCCTGGTAAGTGCTAGACAGCTTACAGTGCAACTTTAATTAGAGATGTAATTGATGTCCTCTGTTAATGTTTCCATTTCCTAGATATAAACCCAGGGAAAAACTTCGAGTTAACTTTGGGACTCCAGAATTTCTTGCTCCTGAAGTTGTGAATTATGAGTTTGTCTCCTTTCCTACAGACATGTGGAGTGTAGGAGTCATTGCTTATATGCTGTAAGTAGGATTCAGTATCTGCTTTGTAAGCTGTTTCTAGGTTGAATGGTGTCAGTCATCCAAATTTGTTGTTATACTGGAATATTGACAAAATCTGTACCCAAAATAGAAAATGTAGTCTTCTTTCCAAATTCCATATTCAGTGATCTCTCCTGTTTTCCAATCACCATGAACTTCTTTGTTTCATTACACATCTCTCATGAGTGTTTGAGCTTCACACTTACAGAACAGTATAGAGTGCTTGGTAAGTTCTCAATAGTACGTGCAAGCGTGGTCAGAGGTCTAGAAAATATGACATACCATGAAAGACTGTAATGCTTGGTTTGTTAGGGAAGAAGGGTGATTATTTAAACGTGTAAATAGAAGAGAGAATGGGAACAGTCTGGAGACTTTATTAGACAATGACATGTTGCAAGATAGGCCAGGAGTGACAGAACAACCATAGGTGGCACATTGGAGATCAAGTATAGGAAGGGGAAAAGACAGCAGGATTGAACATATTTCTTTTTACTTTAGCCTCAGTGGATTGTCTCCTTTTTTGGGTGATGATGACAATGAGACCCTCAACAATATCCTGTCCTGTAACTGGGATTTTGAAGATGAAGAATTTCGAGGTGTTTCTGATCAGGCCAAAGATTTCATCTCAAAGCTTCTCATCAAGGAAAAATGGTATATAATCCCTGTATCTCTGAA
The DNA here is from genome assembly GCF_000699245.1 of Pterocles gutturalis. NCBI lineage: Eukaryota > Metazoa > Chordata > Aves > Pterocliformes > Pteroclidae > Pterocles > Pterocles gutturalis. The sequence continues at coordinate 83,637 of NW_010100694.1, read as the reverse complement.
ATGTGTGTTCCATGCCATCATGTCACAGTTGTGTCACTTGTGCTGCTACATTGCAGAACTATCATGACTTATCTAAGTTTTTTATGTCCATGTGGAATATTATAGTGCCACTTCATTGATGTTCATTGTGTCCATAAAATGTTCTGAAATTGCCTGAATGCATTTTTGCTGTGAAGCAAAACGTACTTCATGGATTAGCTGTCATGTGGCATAGTGTCCTGAAATTACAGCATTGCATGATGGCAGAACACATCACTTGTAGAAGATAAGTGTTGAACTGTAAGATTCTGGGCAAAACACTTAATAGCATTCTGATTTTCCTTCAGCTGGAGAATAAGTGCAACTGCTGCCTTAAAACACCCATGGTTGTCAGACCACAAGCTCCACTGCAGACTCAAGGTCCCTAAATTTAAATATCCTTGTGCATTGTAGATCTACTGCTGCCTTCTTGTGTTGTCACATCACTATTTTCTTTGACATTTTTCTTAACTGTTTTTGAGTCTTCCTTGCTGCTGCATTTCTTGCCACTGTGAGTCACGTGTGTCCCCTTGCATTTTTTTTAGCTGCTATAATTTGCATGCTCACACTTCCTCCTTAGTTCTTGGACATCTGAGAAGAAATATAAGATCGTGCAACTGCTGTGGATTGCTGAGTGGATCCATTTCTTAGCAAAGTGAAACTTTACAAAATAAGCACTGAATTACTATATGAAAAGAGTTTTCCAGCTGGGGAGGATTCTGCTTCCTGCTTTGAAAACACTTTGTGGCTCTCCTGAAGTTCCCCGTGAATGCTGTTAGATTTCATCCTACCTCTTCCCAAGGGATACCTTTCCCAACAGAGCTTGGAACCTCACCCAGTGCGTATCTTTGTACTTAAGCACCTTCTTGTCCTTCAAGGGTAGCCAGCTTAGTGGCCAACACAGATTCTATATGGAGAAGAAGCATCTGTTTGTTCACACAAACAATTCAGTTGCGCTGAGCTGGAGGATCAAGAAGATTTTAAATGATTTTTCTTATCCCTCTGTTACGTCAGTGAGTTTGGGAGATTCACACTGTTGATGAGCTTTCTGTTGCCTGATTTTAAGTGAGTCCACTCTGTGGTTCAGTGGTTCATGAGGGGATCATTTTAAGCAGGTTTCAGAATTTTTACAGAATTTTTCTGGGCAGGATGGACTGAGTATTGTCCTGACAGCTCTGTCCTTGTGAGATGTTCCTGTTATACAGAGTAAGGACAACAAGAAGTAGTATAAAATGGGAAATAATAACAATCAAATAAATTATTATAATTTTCATTGAAATTTGGTCTTCATTATAATCTTCCAGAACAGCAATGCCTATGAGATTAGAAGATTTATAAGCATGCATACAGGGCAAAAATAAGAGTTTATGACAGGTTAAGTATCTCTTTAGAGGGTTTCATAGGATACAATTTAACTCCTTGAGTTGGGCTCCAGTGAATCTCCCCTTCCTGCAACCTGGGGAACAGGCTGTCTTTTCCAAATGTTGCAAGAACACGTCCTGCTTACCTGCTGTGCTGCTTCCTATCACCAATTTTCTTCTGCAGAAGCGCTACCCTAATAGAAACTTCGCAACTCGTGTTATCCTTTGTAGCTCCTCCCCTGGTGTTTTTTGTTAATACTTCTTGTGCTTTACAAAAACAGCTTCACTAAACATGCTGATGTGGTGTTCTGCCATTACTTTAACTAGAGGTAGGCTGTTACTGATCTTCAATTAATGCTCCACTAATGGCATCTTTCTTTCTTTTTTTGTTTCTCTTTTCCCCTAGAAGAAGGCTGAAGGTGTGTCACAAGCACCCCAGGCTCAATAACTGCTCTGAAAGAGCTGGGAAACAGAAGGTTTGTTTTGGGTCCCAAGTGTTTCTTCAGATAGAAATACTGTAGTCCCTGCAGAAGGGATCGGGGAGCAGCCAAAAACTGCGTAGTCCAAAGTGCACGGTCCAAACTGTATTCACCACCACCATCCTTGCTGTTGTTTGGAAGGCATTCAAAATGTTAACTGGCCCTATCACTTATACCAAGTCACATGACTGTGAAAAAAAAATTCATATATATGAAGCCATATGAGCTGGAAACCCTGGCCATTTTAGAGAGAATAGTTATGCTCCGGCTGGCTCTTATGGGACAGGATTTCACCCAATAATTTTTCAGTGTTGAAAGCTTTCAGGTTTTCATGCTGTGGTTAGGAGTGTGGTTTAAAAAAGGTAGAAATATGAAAAGTAATTACTTTTTTAGCAAAGGCATGGGCCAGACCCTCAGGGCAGCTTCACTAACTGTAGTGAAACTAAAGTGAGGTGTCCCCTAAAAGAAGCTGCACCACACTTTTGAGGACCCAGTTCTGACAGGGCACTTCTCTGCTCTTTTGGCCTGTAACAACCCAAACAATTTTGACAGAGCATCTCTTTCTGTCCTTTTTTTTTTTTCTGTCTCTCTGTCTTTGCCTTTTCATTAACAAACACTTAATTAGTGGTTCTCAGGCTGGCTTGGTTGCCTCCCCTGGGGACCAGGGAGACTCAAGCCTGCTCTCATGTTCTGTCTCTGGTCGTTGACCAAAGCATAGTCGCTCAGCCACTTTGAAATCAGGCTACCTCAGGCAGTACAGTATCTCCATAAACCAATACACCAATTCCCACAGTCTCTCTTACCAGCTACCACAGAAGTTACTGCCTCTGTTGAAGGACCATGGGAACCACTCAAAGATTCTGGGGGCATCTCTGGGCAAAACTCAGTGGAGGGTCAAGAAGTGAATGAGGCTGAGAACACACACACTGTAAAGCCACTTCCTCTTAGTCATGCGTCATTGGTAACAACCAGGATTCCAAAATAAAAGTAGTCCACTTTTCCCCACAAGCAAGTTTTTAATGCTGCCATAATCTGCTTTGATATACTGGGGTTTGTTTGCAACAAGTTTGGTGCAGAAATGTGTAAAAAATAGAGTATTGTGAGAGGTTGAAATTTTTGGTCTGACTATGCAAAATGAGAACAGATTTTATGCAGTGTAGTGCAGTAATGCAGAAGTTAGTGATCTTTAAATGAACTATCCTGGGGACTTGAAGCTGCCTTTCCATAGTACACTGGAGGTCGATGAGTGGTAAAGTACCATTATTATATCCCACTTGCTCTCTGAAGCCATGTAACTTCCTGATATGGTAATATCTGAGCATCAGCTTCTGTGATGGCAATCCAGTGGTAATGAATACCTCTTTGTGATCCTCACCATTCATCCCCACTTCCCTGGTGCTGGGACAGGTTACATGAAAGTCTACTCACCTGTGTGCTTCTCTGTAGTAGTTTTCTAAACAGGTTTTCCTGACGTGTTACAGGACTAGTGTTTTTGTCTGTATTTCACATTTCAAGCCACTAACTGCACAGCAACCAAATGGTGAAAATTCTCCCTCTCCAATGCAGGAAACACAATTTTCTATTACAACCAAAATCAACTTTGAGATAAATTGACTGTCCAACAGCAGTCAAATTTATTTTTAAATAAACTTTTATAGCTTTGTAACATAGTAACCTACCCATGATCTAACCTGCAGGAAAACCTGGTTTTGGCTTTTGTGGTGTTATTTCCTCTATGTGTGTTTTTCTTTTCGGAGTTTATTTGAGTTTACTTAATGAGTGGATCTAAAGTCATAGCAGTACTTTGTTTTTAAAGAATCCCATTAGCTATTTTTATCAGGCAAGAAGCATGGTTACCACATTTGACCCAACATAATACACTCAAGTGCCAGTTGATTTAGACCTGGCATTGTAAATGCTTGCAGTGGTAACACAAATAAATGGAGAGGTTTGCAGCATGCCTTTTCACGCTGTGATCTGTATGACAAGAGAGGCAAAAAAGCAGAGTAGCTGCATTTCAAAAAAGACCTCCAGGACCATTTCTCCTCTTAACAAAGAGGCCTTGTCTTTTTAGTATTGTATAAAACATCTCACAAATAAGGTGGCTGCAAGAACCCTTTGTAAGCAAGAAGGTTCAGCGCTGCTTTATTTTCCTTATACACAAAGAAACCACCATGTGGTTGTCCTAGAACGCTTAACCAAATAAAAAAAACTATACTGCTGAACTAACTGGATTCTTGTTTTGTTTATTTTGCAGAAAAGCTGCTGTGTGGTTACTGCTGCTAAGAGAATTGGAAATATCAGCAGTCTTGGTGCTTTATCCCTCTGCTGTGACCGAGACTTCTACGAAATGGACCAACAGCTGCAGGACAAGTCCCAGCATTGCTGAGCTGCTGCTTCTCTATTCAGCTGTTGAAAGCTCAACCAAAGTTAAAACCACATCAATGTAATACCAGTGGAAGTGAGAAATGAGGCTTTCCTTGCACATAGGTCAATTTGCTGCAACTGTGAGATGATACATTTTAGGATTTTTTAGCCTGATTAATTACTGTTCGCTTTAAATACACTTGGATTAATTAAACAAGAAGGAAAGCAAGGCACTGTTCACTTGTACCCATGCAGACTCGGTTCTCCAATATGCAAGTATAATTCTGAGTTGTTTTAACAGAGAGTGGTTTTACACCAGCTATTTTGTTTAATGCTAATAGGACTGATTAAGACCATTTGCAAAGAGGAGAGTCAGTCCTCTACTCATTATAACCTCTGGGTACAGGCCCAAATTAAGATCCTCTGTTTTTCTGAAGCTTTATTTTCTTATCTTGCTCACAAGCCTTTCTGATTCTTAACTAGATAAAAAACTGGGAGTCAGAACAGCTGGATTCTTTACCTGAGATGTTTGAGTATGGCTCATCGTTAAGTGAATCTGAGTCTTAGTTGCCCAAGCTGTGAGGTTAAAATAGTGAAATTTATTCCCTGCTGTATATGGCTTTCTGACTGCTTGGTTTCAGAACTACATAAATGCAAAGTATAGTGAGTATTTTATTCAGTGATGCTGACATATTGTGGTGCCTTTAGATTTTCTTTGGTTAATCCAGTTCTGATCAAACTACATATTAACATAGCTATCTCTATATATTTATCTATACATTTCATATGTATTTATATTTAAATTATATCTTTTTTTAAAGGGGATCAACATAAAGACAAAACAGTACTATTCATCACTTAATGAATTGTTTTTCATACCTTTGTCCTTTCTGGATAGCATTCATATTGAAATAAAAGGGGCCCATTAATGGGACATCATGGCCATGACATTCTCTACAGTCACTTTGATCCAATGTTTTAAAGCCATTGTAGTAGATCTCTTAAGACTCCTCCTGTAAATGAATAAGGCTTCTTACAGCTGTGAAATCTAATACTGGTGTGTTGTACTAGTTGTTGCAAATACGTGAGACCCATTACTATTACACAATGACCCACCCTGTAACTATGATACCTTGTAGAGCACTGCCACCTTCAAGTCCTTATCTGTAGTCTTAACTAAAGTAAACTTTGACTAGCAGAAATGGAAGTTTCTTTGGGAAAAGACTAAGCAGTCTCAAAGCAAGAAAATGAGCATATGACTTTTAGATAGAAACTGGGCTGCTTATTTAGTCACCATTTATATTTGCCTATGCAAAATAAACAGAAAAGCTACCTTTCTGTTAGGGCAGGAGTTCCCACTCCTATTCTGACTGCCTTCAAGATATTGTAGCTTTTTGTACAGTAAACAACTCAATGATCAGACTAAAATGTAGCAGAGCACTTTGGAATTACAAGATCTCATTATGCACTTTAGTGCCAGTATTGTGGGATTGGGTTGGGGGTTTTGTTTTTCCTGTGGTAGATTTTACATGGGTATGAATAAATTGCATGTCATTTTTAATCTTATTAACTATACTGAAATAACAGTGTGACTACAGTCTTACCTGCTTTGTTGCTCAGTTGAATTAAGAGGATTTATCATTTGTGGATGTATACATTTGGGTAGTAATTAAGAGCTTACTGCCATAAAGATCAGCCCTGTGTTAGTCTGTTGTGCTGAGTGAGCCACAAATCCTCCAGGAGCTGTAGGAGAACATGGCCTCTGTTATGTACATCTGCAGAGTTCACCTGTACAGTGCTCTGTCAGAAAAATGCACGTGTGAAGTACTAGGGAGGGTGGAAGCGCTTGACCTATTTCACCCACCTTGAAAAGTCAGGCCCTTTTACAAGGCATGAGCTGAGGAGGGGGCACCTCAGTAGCCCCTTGCTTGTGCAAGTGAGCAATGTGCTAATATACTCAAGGGATTTAACTGTCATTCTTACTAACATGGATAATGATGGTCACACTCTTGAGTCTTATCTGTAAACTGCCACACTGTTTCATCCTTGGAACAGCTCCTGTGGTGGGGGATGAGGTTGAGGTGGGGACAGTTGGAGGAGTCTCTACAGTGACTGAAGGTGCCATTTGGTGCCCAGGGTTATGCACAAGCGTGGGCCTCCAGGTGTCTAGTGGAAGAGGAAAAATCCCAAGTGTACCTTTGTTATTGCTCCATAGACTCTAGATATGCAACACTGAGTCAAAAGGGAGGTACATTACCAAGATCATTGTTATTAAGGGTAAAAATTATACCACTGAGTAATTATCACTGCTATGTCTGGTGGTGTGCCTGAGAAAATGTCTCCAGAGACACTAATTTGTATCTTTTCTGATTGTTGTAATTTTCATTAAATAATAACTTGACATGGCTTCTTTTCAGTGGCTTTCTAATTCTATCTCATTGCACTTTGAGCAGCATGCTGTTTTGTGTGTGTGTGTAAGCTTGTTTTCGCTTCCCTTTCCCTTAAATATGTCCCGTAATGACTAATAGCTAGAGACTGCTATATTAAATTATTGTTTTGACACATCATTATTTATTTTCCACTAGGTAATAATAATAAGTCAACTACGTTCTAATAAGTTAACTGCATCCATGTGAGTTTGCTTATTATCATTTTTGTTACATATTGGTTTATGCGATTTCATTTGGAAACTGTGAATTACTGTGCTTCATTCAGAGCAGGTTTGGGTGTGAAAGGCACGGTACTAGCTGCCATTACTCTGTTTAGCTGTATACCCACAGGCAGTCAGAGATGGCTGCAGGTACTACCAGAGTGATACAGAAACATCAGTTGTAGCGGAAGGGATGAAGTGTCCAGATGTGGTATTTGGTCTGTATACACCATTGCATTCCTCCTGACATGTAGAAGTTAATGGCCATATCATGGGAACGTAGTGATTTATAACGCGTGATGATCTGACCCTCAGGTTTGCATACAGAATACCAGCTGGATTGCCAAAAGGCAGAGGGCTTTCTGTTCGGAAAGGCAGCTTCAGCAGTAATGTTACATAGGGGCTGTTCTGTAGGAAGTCACGGGAAGTTGAAGGCACTCTGTAACTGACAGATTTTCTCATGGTCTTGGATGTAACTGTACTCAGAAAAGCACTACTTGTCAGGCAGTGAAAGACAGCTACCATCTGGCACTTGTAACAATTAGGATACTGCTGTTCCCATTTCTATAAATACAGTGGAGAGATTCAGCTAGAGAAAATCCCAGAGAGTTTTGCCCAGGATATACTAGAGTAGTCTAGTAGCATCAGGATTAGAAGCAAATTTATTTGGCTCAAGGTGGGATGCTGGTGGCTTTCCAACTTTTTGCATGTTGAACTATGAAATGGGTAAAAGCCTTTGCTGCAGAAAGATGTCCATAATATCATATCCATGTTTGTGAGCACCTGCAGCCAGTTGTTCCCCTGAGTACCCTCACAGCATAAGCAGTTGGCATTCTGTGGTAATCCACTCTGGAGACTACAACAGAAGCTACTTCTTAATTTCTTTTTCATATTCCTTCTAATGTCAGAAGCTGAAGTTAAAGCCTAAGCTAAATTCTGCTATTACTTGCTTCCAAACAGGAATAACAGTGCAGCTCCACAGAATAAATTAAGGGATGTGCTTGGTCCACCGTTTGTGATGCGAGTAGCACAAGAGCCCAGTTTAACCCCCCCTCCCCACCAAAAAAAATCTACTTTGCACTAGTCTTAAACAGTAAAAATAACCTTAATTTTTTAATAGTTACGGAATCTCCATGAAGATAGTTTTTCTCACATGGTTAAATTGCTACAGTTAGAATTAAGGTATTTTGGCATCTTCAGTTTAACACTGACATTACAAATCACTGACAGCCTCTTTCAGCAAAATGGCCCCCACCAGCAGGAGTTGTGAGAAAAGTGGGTTTTTATCAGCTCTTCTGCACTGCTGGGGACCTGAAAACGTCCCATCCCCTTCCCCTGGGCCCACCAGTGAGCAGGGCAATTCTTATCTTGTGGACTCTTAATATGCGATAACGATTGCAGTTTTGCTTTATTGTCAGTCCTACAGCAATGATGAATGAACATCGATACTCCAAACTCCTTCCAGGAGGATGCCACATCTTCACATACTACTTTTATGATCTCCAGTAGATACTTGTCCTTGTGTCTCACGTGAATAAAACTAAACGCTGCATGAATCCATTTAGGGACGTTAGACTGTTTCACCTTCCATGAAGGCTTGGTAGCTAAACAACCGACTATCTCTTTCAAATCTTAGATGAAGACTGGTAGACTTAATACTTTGTAAATATGTTGTTTAGCTGTGTCCGTAGAGTTAGTGATCACATTTTGGTGTGGCAGAACTAATGTTTGTGTACCCCACAGCACCTTCGCTTAAATTCAGATGACAGGCATGTGAGAACTCAATTATGAAGCATGTGGATTTTCATGTACCATATCACTTTGGCTTGCGTATCTGGTTTTGTAGATTAACTCATGTATCTCTGGTATGTGTTCTTTTGTGAAAAAGATTAAGCAATCTTGTAAAAAGATGACTGAAGAATAAAATGCTGATTTTGTTTACTCCAGGGTTTTTGTTTGCTGTATTTAATGTGCCTGTCATTTATACTACTAAGTAATAGAAAGAAACGTGGTTTTTTTCCCAACTGCTGTTTCTAGATACATGAAGATAAAAGAGGAGTAATTTCCACTGAAACAAATATCCCTAAGTTAACGGTTCGCTCAGGCTTACAGCTTGTACTCTCTGGAAAAAAGCCTCAGCTCTCTCTGCAAGTAACGAGGACTTGAGGTCTTCTTGGCTGCAGTCTTGCTGCAAGTCCTTAGACCAGGACACTAGGGAGGAAAGAAGAGATTGTTGAAATTACTGGTGCTCGGTCACTCAAAGGAGCTGGTGTCACTCTTTTTTTCCCTAAATTGTCACACTTGGAGTGTTGGCTTATTGTTCAGTATTGCTGTCTGGGGAACGCACTTAAACGTTACCCCATCTAGGAGTTCACTGACTAATAAGACAGCCTGAAAGCAGAAGGAATGTTTCTTGCAGAGTTAAATCAACCTTGAATTGGGCTGGATAGTGAAAAAAAATGAAGAGAAAAAGCAAAACTTCAGAAAAAAATTACAGGACGGGAAGGAGGAGCAATCTCTGACTGGCACTGGCCTACATTCAGTAAGTAGCACCTTTTCTGCATGGTTTATCTTTAACTCTGGTTGCAACACTTGAGACATTCACCATGCTTGAGCACCAACTTTGCCTTCTTACACTGGAAGGCTCGTGTTTGGTATCAACCTGTATTTGATGAGCCTGAGTTTTGCAGGTATAAGATCTGAGCATACAACGAGACATTCTCCTGATGAAGCTGTAAGTTAAACCAACCAAAGAGTTGCACTTGTCCCCCAGGGAGCTCAGTGTTCCTTGCCAACATGGAGCAAAGCCATGGCAACCTGAGTGGCAGAGCTTGGGGGCTGGAGGAAGCGAAGAGGCCAGAGAACAATTTTACAACAGCTGAGTGCAGGACATGCAGCTGCTGCCTCTTTACACCCACCCAAGACAGCCCCGAGACCAACAAGCATTTCAACAGCGCTGTGCTGGTTAGCACAGGCAAAGCCTCCTTTTGGCATTCTTCCTGTGCAAGGAGACAAGAGATTTCCCTTCCAAATGACTGGGCTGTATAGCCTTCGCACAAAGGCTTTTTTCCCCTGTTCTCCTGAAAAATGTCTTCTAGTGGTCCCTAATATTATCAGGGCCAGTAATGACACTGTGCTTCTTGGGATCATCATGGTACCGTACCCATATCTTGAGCCTGGGCTCAGACTCCAGCATGTGTCTGTATGAGGCCCAGCTGAATTAAGTGTCCAGAAAGCTTTTGGGATGAAATCCCAGAGTGAGTTCCTGTGCAGGACCAGGCCCTACACATTTGCTCTTCATTTGCCTTTCTGAAGCCAGTCACTGTGTTTTAGCTTTCAGTGCTTTTGAACCTGGTGTAGGAGTTTTTTTTCTGAAAATATTAGCATCTGTGCTTTATAGCTGGTGAGGAAGACTTTGCCATAGTACCTCGGTCCTCTCAACAGCTCCTGCTAAATGCATGCCACTGGTGAAAATAAATAGGGATAAAATAACACTCAGCTCCCTGTATGTGTCTGTAAAGCAGCTCCACACTTTTAAAATGTGTTCACTAAGTTCATGTGGTTAAAAATATGTTGACTACAGGAAAAAAATCCAACAAGGGACATTCATAATTCTTTATTAATTAATAGTCAACCCTTTTTCTCCCCAATTATTCCAAACACCTGCTCACAGTAAATTTCCTTTGCAATTTTTTAATGCTACTTTAATATTACCCAGAACTTGGAAACATACACTAAGCTTCTCTTATTTTTAATTATTTTCAAATTAATTTTAATTTTCTGAATATTTTCAGTGCTGCCCATTTGTTCAATAAAACTGCATTTCAATTTGAATTTTTTTTCTTAAAGGCCTCCTAAAGTTTCCAGAGACTGCTTTTATGGGCTGTTTTAATGAAAGCTTTTGGAAAGGGACTGGAGATTTCCAAATTCCTCTCTTGAAGCCTCCTCATGCAAAAAAAAGTGGAGGTGGGGGGGTGGAAATCACTTCTTCAGGGGTGACTCGCATCTCTTGCATACTGGAGGTATTCATCTGGGAGCTAAAACATCTTGTGCTCAGAATGCAGGCTGGCGATGCATATGGGGGTGAGGGGCCAGACCCCTCCTTGGCTTTGGGTGACTGCAGCAGAAGTGAGGGTGTCCAGCCATGGCAGGACCAAGCTCTCCCAGCTCCAGGCTATGCCGTTTGAGGACCCGCTATAAAGCTTGTGGAAAGCTAGGAGCACCTTCACCCTCTTTGGACCAGGTCCTAAATCAGTGAAAGCCTTGGCAGCGAGTGCAGTGCGTGGGGGTCTGGCCCCACCGTTGGTGATGGGACTAGCCGCAGAGGGTGGCAGCGCTGGAGGGTTTTCTCCAGGTGTCACAGTTTTCAGGCTCTTCTGGGCGCAGCAGCAGGGCCAGCATCCCCAGTAGTGCTGCTCTGGCGCTGAGCTGGCTGTGTCGACCCTCAGGATCCCAGCTTGCACCCATCACTAGTGGGTGAAAGATGAATATTTTCACTGCTGCCACCATTGAGGTGACCTCAGGCCTTCAGAAACACAAGTACTTTCGTGGAGAGGGTACCAAGACCCCTGCTCTGAAGCAGAGATGGCTCCTTGGACGTATCAACCCTGTTTCAGACTGTGTGGTCTCAAGGGTTGGAGATTATTTAAAGATATGTGGCAGGATCTTGCCTCGACAAATTGTGGTACCTCAGTGTGGCACCTGAGCATTGCCGCTGCAGCACCGTGTCGCCTGCCACTTGGTTCCCCCGTGCTTTGTCAGGCGGTTCATAACGGGTTTCTGATCCCTCACCAACAAAGCTCACTTCACGGGTAACACCTGAGTAAGCCAAACCACCAGACTGCTGAAAGGAGCTATTTAACTGGCACCAACATTTGCTAGGTTTCTTCGTTTTGCTTTCAGCTTTCTTTTTTTTTGCTATGGTTCACTTGTGCAGTCTTAAGAAAAATCCATTGCAAGGAGCTTTTGTCTACTCTGTTCTTGATCTCTGCAGATGCCCACATTTCAGGGGTGGGAGGAAGCTTTGTAATTGTAAGAGGCCTTTTTTTTTTTTTTTCTTTCTCTGAAAGTGCTGTCTGAGAGCTATTCAGAGGGCCTGAAATGTTAGGCTTAGTCCCACAGGCATTACTGGGCAGAGAAAAAGCAAAATTCAGAAATTAATTAAAAATGTGGCATGTCACATAAAGCTGCAGTTTATTGTTTAGGTGGCACTGCCACATACAAATGATGCATAGAATTTTCTGTAAATTGTTTTATGTCAACTCATAGTAGAATTTTATATTGTTATAGCCTGTTGTCCCAATGCGTTTTTTCTGTTGCAGTTGTACATTCAGCTTCAGCAGCACTTGGCCGTGCTCAGTGCTCCCTAATCATTCTCCTCCCCAGAGGCCACTGTGCAGCAAACAAGCACATGTGGGCAGTGAGCTTGGTTTCTGTGCAATAGCAGCAAGTTGGGTCCTGACCATGGACGCTTTCCTGAGCTGAGGTCAGAACTAGCAGTCAGTCAGTACCACTGCGGTGGAGCTGGTAGCAATGGGAAGGTGAAGCCTCCGTTATAAGGAGCATCTCCAGAGATGGTGTGTGGGTCTGGTGCCAGTTCCCTTTGTGCAGGGCCAGAGACCTTCAGTGCTACTGGTACCCAGCAGAGCCCGGTAGCTGTGTGCAGCCGAGGTGGGAAGACGCCACTCGTGACACCTTGCTGCAAACGGCTCGTGTGGCCACGAGAGGTCAGCATTGTTGTTTCTTGTTTAATAAAATGTCCCTTTGTCGAGGGGCTGCTTTGAAAAGTCAAGTTACATACAGAACTGCCAGTGCCAGCTGGGGTATGTAGAGCTGTGACACTCCCGAACCCCAGTGAGGGACCACTTTGCCAGCCTGTGCATGTGGAGACGGGTGACCTTTAAAATATCTCTGACTAACACAACACTATTTATTTTCAGGCAAAAATGGCGCTAAATACAGCTTTTAACCTCTCCCCACCCCAAATGTGTTCTTAGCACACCAAGTGGAAGGAGCCAGGGAAATGCCTGAGGTATGACATCAGAAGAGGATCAAATGGTTTCACAAACTGGACAAGGTGAACTTGGGGAAAAGAAGGGTGGAGCTGGGAGAGCTTCTTTCTTACTGCCATTTTACAGCATTCTCCCTTTAGGAATAACACTACTTTAGGTACTCATATGGTTTGTATGTTGAGAAAGAGATTCTGCAGCAAGTTGAACACATCGAGTGAGATGACGAGTACTCTTCCACTGTCTTGAATGGGATGTGGGGGAATTAAGCCAGTACTAGGATTGTTCCTTTGTGTACTAAAACACCTATTCTGTCTTTGCTCTGTGCACAGAAGTCCTGGTGTCCTGAAATAGAACAAGAATAGAAGTCTGAAGTTCCATATATTACCTCTTTCTCTATTTGTATGAAAGCTGAATGATTATTTGTAAAATAGAACCAGAAATTATATGTCCAGAGAAGACCACTGTGATGGCCTTGTCTGATTTTCAGTACATTGATGACGTAAGACCTCCCCCAACTAATTTCTTTTTGAACTATAGCACTTTTTTAAAAAAAACAAAGCTCAAAACTTCTTGTCTGATTTTGTTCACCTTCGAGCCATTGTCTCTTGCTTTACATTTGCCAGTCTGAATAAATGCCTACTAGCAAATTTGTCCTCCTCACTGAAATACTTCTAGACTGTCGAAGCCCTTCCTTGACCTTCTCTTTAGGATAAGCAGGGTTGCTCTTTCCCACCTTTCACCACAAAATATTTGGAACATTCTCATCAGTCTCTTTTGTATGTATATGTTGGTTATCCGAGGCCATTGTTACACTCTTGGCACTGTAACACAACACAGCATACCAGTGTCTGTCACCTAAGTGCCAGGTATAACAGGAGCGTGGAGTCCTTCCTATTTGTTCCCCTGTTGCCCGTTTCCACGTTCTTGATTGCCATTAGCCTTGCTGGTCATTAGGTCACTAACTTTAGGCTATGACCTGCAAGTTCCCAGTGCCTGGCCTTCACTGGTGGCAGGACAGGAGTTCCCAGTCCATGAGCAGGACTTGCGTTTCTTTGGCTTCTGGTTCACAACATCGGTATGTAAGTAGCAGTCACTGGGCTCCAGAAAAAAAGTTGGTTTGCTGTGAGTGGCATTGCTCTCTCTCTGTATATCAGCTGAAAAACCCATGTGACAACAGTGTCTCAGGTCAGCCCAAAGGTTTTCATCCCAGCCCCCAGTGGCTGGAGCTATATATTCTTTCAATTAAAGCTTAAATTCCAAAGAAACAAGTAGGGTCAACAGAGGAGGCTCGGTATGGAAATATGGCATAAATCAAGAAAGGCCTTGTTTGTGAAGGTCAGGGGAAGGAAGACATCCATGGGTAGTATGGGAGCAAGGTAGAAATAATCCAGCCTTAAGAAAAGTCAGAAATCTGGCTCACTGTAAGCACATGGTAGCGATGGGGGTAGGAGCGAGGAACTCATATTTGCCAGTGAGGAAAAAATACTCTTGAAGGTTTAGCAGAATGTTTTAAAGTAAGGCCTAGAAGAACTGAGAGCAAATTCATCTGCTATCATCCATCTTGGTCTTCCAACTCATAGCTAAGAGAGAGACCCTTGCCTGCACAGTTTACAATCCAAGCAGACAAGGAAGCTTAAGGCAACAAGGGAGCAGAGGTTCAAAGTGGATTGACTAGAGTCCCCTCCTCTTCCAGGCTTGGTCACACATCTCCTCTCAAGTCCTGTCTAAACAAGCCACATTCCTAGCTGCTGGCTACCACCCATCCACACCGCCACAAACCCCTGCCACCCAGGTGTGCTGCTTCACCCCTTGCGTGAGCATTCCCCAGCCTTTTCCAAGCAAAAACTGAGCTCAGGCGGTAGATCATTGCTAACCCAGCTCATGCTGACAGAGATCAGCTAATAAACACTTGCAAAAGCAGCTCTGGCAGCAGCTCTGGCAGAGGGAAGACAACGAGCAGCCAGGGGTGGGGTGAAGCTCCTCATGTCCAGAGCCAGCGCAGCTGCAGCCAGGTGGACCAGTCAGCACCTTTTGTGGAAGAGCTTCAACTTGAGCCTCTGGTGCTGGTCCCAGCTCCAGCCCATGCTGCCTGCACAAGTCCCCGGCACAGGCAGGGCATGTGGCGAGCTCACTTGAGAAAAGTTAATGTGAGGCTCAGCAGCCCAGTCTGTCAGTGACAAATCTGTTAGTCTTTTGGAGGATAAAATGGGTAGAGGAGGGCAAAAGGCGACGGAAAGCAGTTTGTTACAAATAGTCAAGAACCAGCTAGCAGAAGGTAGAGGACACAGATGAACCCACTCATGCTCTGCTTCCTGCCAGGGTGATCACCAATGAAGTTGTGGCAATGTTACTGGTGATGTTGCTAACCAAAACCAAACCAGTCTTTGGTTATGCTGGTTTGCAGGAAAGGATCTCACCCCAGGACAGGGAGAGATCAGCCATTGGCCTCGTTCTTCTGTGAACTTCAGCCCTGTGTTCACGTGTTCCCATTTAAATAAGAAAAAAGCTCCACACTGTACAGCATATGCTGACACCAGGTTTCTTGTAAGTGGTGAGATGTCACGGGTGTGTAACTAGCAGAGGCACGAGGGATGAGCAATCTCAAAGGGCAGCGAGGGTGAGATGGGCAGTGTCTTCTCTCTTTGCTTCTACTTGAATCAAGAGAATAAGAAACAAGCTGAAATGGCTGATGAAGCAGATGGAGGGAGTCCTTATTCTTAGTTTCTTGAGCAAACTTGTGCCTGGTTGCACACTCAGCGTAAAGGCAGCATTGTCAGTTTTGAGCATCAAAGCACCATGCCTTCCGAAATCCTGAGAATGGCTTAAAGATCCTGAGACTTCTTAAAAACAGCAAATGTCAATTTCCTTTTATTTTCCTCTGGGTTTTGGAGACTTTTGGGGAGAATTTGCTTCCTCTTTGTTGCAAAAGTAAAGGTTTACCTTTTGCTCTGAATGAATGAAAAGGGCCCTACGGACTCCCTTGATTCCAGCTTCTGGGTCTTTAAGGGAAACACCAAAAGTCATTAAGATGTGCAATTAAATCACGACCGTGGCTAACACAGCAAATATGAATGCAAACCCTGCCCTAGAGAACAAAGATCCATTCATTCTGCTTAAATTGGTCTTGAGACTTGATTGGTGCTTCTTTTTTATTTTCCACCCCCCATCCTTATTTCTTCAGAAGGAGGGGGGACTTTCTTGGCTTATGCCACATCCTGGATAGTCAGAAAAGCCCGTGCTCAGCTGCCTGAGTCCGCCTTGCCTCCTGTCTGCCAAGCCTCTAGAAAAGTGAGGTTACACACAAACATCAGCAATGAGTGAGCAGAAATAAAAAGCCTTGATAGCTGAGGTAAAGCGGCCCTTATGCAACTAAGAATGATAGGGGTAGAAAAATAGGAGCCGGAAATGTCAAAAGGCAGCTGAGGTTGCATTCCTTATTGGAAGTAAGAGGTGAAGGAAGATCAGTCGGCGGCAAGCGCTCTTGCTCCATACATTGAGAGGGATTTGCCAGCAAAGGATATTAATGATCTGAGAGTGAATTGCAAGTCCACAAGGGAAATCTGAACTGAATATGGAAAAGACAGAAAGCTAGGCAGGGGGATTTGTATCGGGTTAAACTGTCAACATTTAGAGATGGATGGATCACTGGAGCTCTAGACTAGGAGAAACAAAAAACCCCATGCCCTCTCAACAAAGGAACCAAAGACAACAGCAAAACGTCACACCAGTGTCTTCCTTTATCCCAAAGTTAAGGAAGGCTCTGCCAGCCTGACCGTTTTTGATTGGTCATATTTGTGCAACAGGATTGGCTCAGAAGTGAAAAGTGGTGATCTACAGAAGGGGGCAGGTTGCCTCTGCAAACATTGATTTTGTCCCATTTCCCCCACACCTCCCTTTTTTTTAACTATCAAAAGGCACCTCTGTCTCTGTGATATTCAGTGAGATTTACCTGACCGACTCTCTGTTACCAGATGAAGGGTGTTCAGAAGCTAATCCATCTAAAGGGACTGTTGGCCAGGAGAGCAGAAAGGCCCATGGTGCAGTATTTGGGGATTCTTTTTCTGGAGACCACAGACTGTATTGGACTGCTCTGTTTTATAATCCTATCTCTGTTCCTGACAAGAACATATTATAAAATGTAATCTGTGAAAAACATGTCCTATAATTTTTACTCAGGGAAAGACCTCTTTTTTTAAACACGAGGACCACACATTTGAAATTTTAAGTTCTGTGCTAGTGCTGCAATTTACAGGATGCGCTGGGGCTTTGATTTTTTTTTTTTCTTTTTTCTTCTTAGGAGTCAATTTCCAGGCATTTCCAGGACTATTTATGCCCGTTAATCCCTAGAAACTGGCTGAGAGCCTTGGATTTGTCTTCCTCTTTCTGAAGTGAGGCATGGTCCACTTGGGCACTGTAGCTTGCAAATGAAAAAAGTGGTGGGGTGTGAGCCAGGAGAGGGGCCAGGAGGGAGGACAGGGAGGTCTGTACTCCCTCCTCCACCCTGACCCAGCACAGGGCAGGTCACAGAAGAGCCTCTCCTGAAAAGACAATGAAGTGCTGAGCCAAAGAACAACATAAAACTGGCACAAAATTCCTTTCTCCTTCAAACCACAGGATTTTTCAGTCAAATACAGATTTTAGCCACAAGATGTGAATTTTGGGTTAATTTATTAACAGTTTAATCCAAATTTTCAGGCGATTAGCCAAATTTGTTACTTTGCATGGCCAAACTAGAAACTGGTCCTTGTTTCATTGGAGAAAGAGATTCCTTAACAAGTTGCCCAGGATGTCTTGGTTTTGTATATCTGAGAAGTGCAGATCCACCAAAATCTATTTGCCCCCCTGGTTTCACTCTCTCATCTTCCACTTTTAAATGTAAGGTATGCTGAAGTGTGTGAAAAACATTTACATGCATTTCCCACACTTTCCCAAAGCCTAGCCTGTATTCCAGGGGAACATGTGAGCTAAGTTTTTCCCAAAGCCATCCAGTCTCCTCTAAATAACATAAAAGAAAGTGTCAGGCTACTTCAGGATCTCACAATGTGGCGTAATGATTGTTGATTTTCATATTGGCTGGGAAATGGACAAAACTTCCTTCATGTTACCTTTCTGGTGACATTTTCCCTTAAATCCTTAGTTGTCTCCCAGAAACATAGCCCTATAACTTTCTCCTGACAGCTTTTTAAGGTTGTTAGTTGCCTCAGGGAGCTGGTCAAAAATGTTCTACAGCATCAGGATTTTCACTGTTTAAAATAAAAGTATAAAGTCAATACAAGTAGTAAAAGTGTTCTGAAATCCTCCTATATATTTTTGTTGTATTTAAGCAAATATGTTGATTAGATAAAGCCCTTAAACCAGCTGGAAATTGAACATGACCATTCCCTGGTTCTTACAAGAAAGGCTTAGGACATTAAGAAGTCAAATCTATGATGAAGGTTCCCAACTTTCATCACTTATCTCAGTGAATTGTCAATTAATTCTCCATGGACTGAAGCGACTGCCCTACTTGCTTCTATTTTATGGCAGAAAGTTTGCAGCCATACATTTTCCAGGATGCCCAGAGAGACTGGCTCATTTCTGGAGCATTTCTTCCATCCAGACATGAGAAAGAACAGAATATTTGCTAAGGGTGGGATTCAAGAAAGAGAGAATATATTTATAAACTGGCAACCATAGCAGAAGGCCGGAGGACTGAGCAGCGAAAGAGGTGGGCATATGCTCTGAGGAAATTTCCCTCTCCAATATTGCAGTGGATATGTCTGCCTCTCTGCCTCTGCCCTTTCTTTTTTTTTTTTTTTTTTTTTTAAATCTGGCTTGTAAAGAAAAACTGGATTTTCACTAGTCTGAAAACTGCCAGTCACCAGTTAAAGTCTACCCTGGGTCAACAGAGAGCAAAGCCCAGATGCACGCAGGCTTTTTCATTTCCAATGAAGTGCCTGCGTGTGCCTGCAGACCCGGCTTCCAGGGGATGCGAACCAGGCACAGAAATCTCCTGACAAAAAGAGGAGCCACACAGCTGGACTTCACAGCCAACAAGGAGCCACAGGGCAGAGCCAGAGGAAGGCCAGGTGGGTAGACCCTGGAAACCCATGCTCCTGCACCCGGAGTGAGAGGTATAAAGGCAGGAGCTCTCCCGAGGCAGCTGGTGTGGAAGGGCCAAGGAGGGCTGGCTCTCAACTTTGGTGATGATGGCTGAGTCGCTGCTGGCAAATGGTGTCCCAAGGAAGTCACCAAGAGTGCTTCGTGTGAGTAATTGCTGGCTGGTGCAGACCTCCCAGCCCGTCTCTCCCGTGCTCTTGGTAATGGTGTTTAGAGTGAAAACAAATAAATAAAACCAAAAAACCTCCCTCAACCCCCCAGCTAGTGTTTTCCAATGTGTTCGAAGCCTTTAACAAAATATTTGGAACCTATTTTCAGAAAAAGTTCCAAAGGTTTCCCAAAGCCCAGATTTGTCTAGACTCTCCCATCCTCAGCGCAGGGAAACAGGGTGAATGGATAGGGTGTGATACGGATTTTTTTGAAAGTTTGTTTGGATTTCAGGAAGTGAACAAGATAAGCCAAATGGCCCTTTCCTGCTTTTGCTCTTTTAATTATTTTTTTTTTTGCCTCAATAAGTTCTGACAAGAAATGCTTGAACTACAGAAAACTCAGATGAGTTTGTTGAGTTCCCCCTGCCTCACCTCTCTGCTAAGAAACCACCCACACCTGCGACTGGGAGATAGCACCAAATCAGTCTTTACAATCTAAGCCCTTGGGCACATATGAAAGCTGTTTCCTTTGTCATTTTCTGTAACATAGCAAGCTGGTTTCCTTCTTTTTCCATCTCATTCAAAACTTGCAGGGAGACAGCAGGAAATAATCTGCTGGGAACTTCAAGATGCACCAGAGGCATGGAGGGTCTGATCTGGAGGGGAAGAAAGGAAATAATGCTCATTGCGTTGAGTCCCAGGTGCTGATGGATGAAGGAGCCATTTGATGTCACATCGGTTTTGCTGACAGAAAAGCCTGAGCAAAGACAAGTGGGAGATGCAGGTCTCCAGCCCAGCCGCCCCATGCCCAATGGAGGAGTCTGCATGACAGCCAGAAATCACTTCTCCGTATAGTTTGTTCTTAAGGACACTCATTTGCTTGGCTTAAGGCCTGATGAAGGAAACTTCCTCATCCCTCCGTTTTTACATAGTAATGTGTCCATGGATGTTTAGCTTGCCTATAAGTGCCTGACCTGAACATAGCTTTTTGTGTCCTAAGGTTTCATGCTGATGCACGTATATCCACAAACTGGTTTCTGTGAGTGTCCCCTTCTAGAATAGCACATTTGTAAGAAAGAGAAAATCAGGTGTCCCAATATAAATTTTTTTTTTCCTTGCTACTCAACTCCAGGACTACTATGTCACTCTCTTTTCGGACAGCTGTCTAGCCTTGCTCCCGTACAAAGTACAAACATTTGCCAGCCCTGCGTTGTAGAAAGCAGAGTTTTAACATTTGATCAGAAAAATCTCTGGAACCCTGAGTATTATTGTAACTTTGAGGCTGGGGAAATAAATTATGCTCCTCTGCTGGAACATGCTGACCTTCCTCCCCTCTTGTTTATTTGTATGATCTGAACTAATTTCTTATTTGAAACCTACACCACCTAAAAGCATTTCCTATAACTTTTTTTTTTTAAAGCAGCTTGCTAAATTGGCTCTAGAAGTTGCTTAGTGGTTGTTAGGTATTTGAGGGTCATTTACTGTAGTAGAGACTTTTCCACCAGCAGATGTTACCATAGCATAACAGGAAGATGGAGAAGGACCGCAATAAGCAGGATGTTAATGCAACTAAGGGAATGTAAAGGGTTAATGCACCAGGTAGCCTTTGTAAAGATACAGGATAAGTGCTCAGAACAATTTGAAATAGCAGCCAAGTGAGCAGCATGTCATATAGGATCTGTAATGGCAAGACATTGTTCCAGAGCAGTGTTTCTTTTTGCAATATCAGAAAACCTGTACCGTTCCTGCAAGAGTTTCTGAAATACACTTTTTTTTTTTTGTACAGGCTGCTAAGTCATTGGCAAATAGTTGCTGGCCCTTTCTTTGAAGATATGCCCCTGTTGTGAAAAATATAAGTACTGAAAAAAATCTTAATTTAGCACACATAGCAGTATAAACATCTGCCTTTCCAAGTGGCTTCATGTCAGCTTTGGAGATTTCTAAAATGGGGGAAGAACAGTTTATTTTCCACATTTCTTAAGTCCTTAGACTTTCTGATGAGGCTGTCAGCAGTGAATTATGACAGCTAGATGTTATCTAGGCTCCAAAAAGACTCAGCTTCTCTGTAGTTGCCTGAATACCTTTCCATATTCATCCCTTCCAACCTAGCCCTTTTCTTCTAACCTGTCCCTAATTCATGAGGTTTACTGGCTCTGAATATCTTCAGCGGTAAAATAGAACTAATTCTGTGCCATAAGGGTGCCATAAATTCAAGAAACAGTGAAATGAAATAATTCCAAGACTCCCAGGTAAAATGCACGCTAGCTGTGGTGTTCCCACAGTGCCAGGTAAAGCCAGTTGTGTTGCAGGACGTGTGTGTACACGTGTGCACGTGTGTGCATGCCTGTGTGTCTGTATGGTGCTGGTACCTCTTTGCTAGGTCTCCCGTGACAGAACTGCCATCAGATTATAAAGCTGTGACCTCCCCAGCAGTCCAGCCCTTTGCAGACTCAAACTGCATTGCTTATAAAGCCCTTTCTGACAAAGTGTTTTAAAAAACAGTATGTATGTTTCATTGCTTATTCTGCTGCAGCTGCTATTTTTGCCTTTTCCCTCATTTTGTTTGTTTCACCTATTCATTTGTCTCCCTGGTGGGAAGAGAGATGAGACACTAACGTACAGAAGCTGTAAATGGCCTAGCTTCTAGGATATCTGGAAGAAAGACAGAGATGGTGTCACTTGGACAGACTGGAGTGGTCTAACGAAAGACAGTCCCAAAATAAATTTTTACCTAAGAGTCAAATGAAGGAAATCTTGTTACTCCAGCTACCTTGTTATAATGTGTTTTGGGCTGCCCAGTTGCTGGTAACATAGGCTTGGGTCAAAATTTCAAAAAGTAAGTGCATACACAGGACATCGCAAAAACATCTTTATACATTTACGTATTCATCATAAATGCCCAGATTTGACCAGTACCTCTTGCAAATAGACATCTTCTTTGAAGATTTGTCTGCTTCAACTGTACATAAAATATCTGAGGGCCCAACAATGCTCTTTTCAGTGCGGGTGGCTATGCAAAATGCAAACCCGTCTGGTAGGCAGTTGGACTGCAAGTCTCAATCTGTTGTGCCCAGTTTCACCATTTATGGCTGCAATACATTATGCTTGGAGAGGGAGTTTCAGCAGTATGCTATGCATTAATCTGAAGGCTGAATTCCTTAACAGATGAAGTAGCCTTCGTCTCTGATAAGCAATTGCATTTCTGGTGCATGAATGGTGCTGCGAAGTACATAACACAGTCAATAGCTGGGAAAGAATACAGCATGAGAAAGTCCCTTTCCAGACTCACTTCCTCAGGATGTCATTTGGATTTAGAAATATCTGTGGGCTGCAAAGCTTCCACCCACATTTCTAACTTCAATCTTTCCTGGATGCTTGAGTTCCCTTAGGACCAACACATCATGGTATACCAAAAAAATATTATATATAGCTTTGCCCTCTAGATCAGCAGTGCCCTCTGGAAGAACCCTTTGCTTTACTGGCAGTGGCAAATACACACGTTATTCAAAGTTGCACAATCAGCAGAAATGAGGAGCTTTTCCCTTTGACTGCAGCTGTAGTTGTCTGGTCTAAAATACCTCAGATTAGAATGACAGTTTACCACAAAATATCTCCATCCTGCCAAAGGAGCTTGCCCAAAACATGCCCTTTCTCTCTTTACCTTCCCGTCTTGGCAGCGTGTGAATGCTTATTTTCCCAATCTATCACGTAAGAAGCTTTTAAGAAATGTTCCTTCCTCAGTCGTTTCTGCTAACTCTGTAACAAAAGGTTAAAATGCAAGGGAAGAAAACTACATAAAACTGTTTATTGAGGGAACACAGCAAATTATGTTTCTACAACACAGAAGCAATAGAGAGCAGTCTATAACCGAAGGTCGAAGCCAATGCTGTTTTTAGATCTGAGATAATCACCAAAGTATTTAGCAGAACAGAATGCTATATTTTATGGTGCTCTTTCTGCCTGAAAACTGTTACTTAATGGACTGGGGTGACAGTAAAAGTAAGAGCACATTTCTAAGAATTTCGACAATGCAATTATACTCTGAAAAGTAAGTCATGCCGTTGTAGTCTGACAACTGAAATAAATGTGGAATTAAGTGTGTCGATTAACAAATAGATAATTTGCTCTAGCTTCACTATTGGATCTAAAAAAATCAAACTAAGCTCTTGCTGGCTTCTGAGACATATTAGTAACAAAGATTCTGAAAATCAAATTCTGGACTCTATTTTCTGTCACAGGAGCAGTTTAATCTTTTTGTCTGAACTTAGAAATCCTGTGGGTAATGTAAGGACCGGAAGACACCATAGATCATTCTTCTGGAGCTGCGTGATGTCTCAGAAATATTATCAGGAACAGAAAGTAGTCACAAATTATTGATGAGTCATTAGATTAACTCTCCATGTCCAAAGAGTTTAACATGAAGTTGCTGCTCAGCCAGAATCTAACTTCGCAAGGACTCTCTATTGCCTTGGTAGTACTATATATTAGGGTGCTGTTTTACGTATATATTTGACATAAGCACCTTCTTCAAGAGCCACGTGCATGTACAAAGGCAGGGACAAAGACCTGGTTCCTTTGTTCCCTCCTGCATCTTGCTGCAAAGGAGTGTTCTTCCATCTGGAGAGTGCAAACGTAGTCACTGATACAACTATGTCTTGTGACTTGATGGATTGGTTCTGAAGGTCATTCTCGATGTTTGCTTGATCCCTTTTTTCATTGGCTGCAGTCTCTGGGGCCACGTTCCAGGGAGTCTTGCCTAAAAGTCACTTCTCTGGAAGGTTGGGTAAATAGACATGGGGTGAAAAATGAAGTCTCAGTTCTTCTCTTGCTTACACAGTCTTCTTGTTCTGAAGATATCATGGTTAAATTAGAAAAAAATAAAGGATTCTGAGGTAAAAACTCACAGCTGGTAGTTGTCCCAGAAGCCACGAACCTTTCCTGTTTGCTGTGAGCCACCTAGCCTACCAGAAGCAGTGAACACAGAAAATACAAAAGCTCTTAGGAGCAAAATTACATGTAAAAAACCCAAGCCTTTGGATTTCAGTTTGGTGAAGTTCACTCCTCGTTAGCTTTTCTCCCATGGGGAGCTGGTTGTCATTTTGCACTAATATGTGAAATGATGTCATACTACAAAACTACACTCCAAATTTTACACATTAAGGAGGTTGAAACATATCACCCACCACGGTCCAAAAATGAAAAAGAGATTGTCCACTTTAGTATCACCTGAGCGTTGCCTGTCCTCACAGCACACTTACTGGCCAGTGGGAAAATGTCCACCTGTAAAAGGTTTCTACTTTTGAAAGAGTTTGTGTATACACACATAAATACTCTTCATTAATGTGCAAGAAACCCTTGGACTATAGGGTTTCCCTCATGATCAAGAAGGATTATAGCTCTGTGTATATCTGTCCCTCACCTGTAGATGTTGGATGCTCACATAAAATGGATATAGCTAGATGTACCTACATGGGAAACAAACAGCCTGAGTGAGGACCTGTGCATAGGCATGCCTAGTAAACTTGGACTGTGGCAACAGGGACTCTGGCATCACATGTACAATGTACAAAAGAGGAAGATTTGAAGAGGATCAGAAATGTACATGGCTCTGTCTTTCCACATCATTCCTCTTCTATAAGAGGACATTGCAGAAATTGGTTTTGCCTCTTTTATCCCAGCACACCCAAAGGACCCCCAAAAAAGATCCCCGGAAAGATTTCCTTGCCATAATGTTCAGGACAGTGACATTCACATTTCATGCACTTTTAGAAAAGCATGTGCATCAGCTTGAGATTTGCAGCTCTGGCCATAACCACCTAAGCCAGGCCTTTCTTATAGCTGGTAAGGGTGATAGTCCCTGCTTGCTTGTTGGGTAGTCAATGGTTGGTAAGCACATTTCTCTGTAGGGTGTTAGGGCATTTGTTGTGGGGCTTTTACAGGCATCTTTAACACTAAATGTTGTGAAGAGTCTCCCCGCCATGGCCCTGAGGCACAGATGGGATCACTGACAACTACTCTGGGGTGTGTCAGATCTTAGCTTAATTCTTGCTTTTGTTTGAGGAGGTCTGAATGCACATCTTCTACTTCCAGTGTAGGTGCATGTGAGCCATGACCAGGCTGCATGTGGTTTCCAGGTCAGGCCTTTCCCACCGTTGACCCTGTTTCACTTTGTTGGTAATAACTCTTTACCAAACTGGAGAAGGTGAGGTCTAGAGGTCAGGACGTTTATGTGGGAATACAGAGATCTGAGTCATTCATCCCAAGGGGAGGCTTTGTGTGTGGCCTGTGACATTATCATTGACTTTCTCGCACACTGGCTATTTATGCAGGTTCAAATTACTGCAGAGCAAAGTTCTAAACCAGGGTTTCCCATATCCTTAGTGAGGGCTTTAACTTTCCAGCCCTTGGGGGAAGATGGTAAGGGGCGACCACCTTCCCTGGCTGTGTTTTCTGTAGGCACCGATCCAGTTGGAGTGTCCAAGATCAACTTCACAAGGGAAACAGGCAAGCGACAAGTTTTTTGTGGATCATGGCAAACCCCAGGTATGGAGGACTTGCTTTGCAACCTGGCGTGGTAAATGAGAGAGAGGTAAACAATGCTAAGTCTACCTAAGCCTGAGCTTTAGGTGGCTAAAAATGACAGTGCTGGAAACACAAGTGATGAGGAACTTCACACACCTCTAGAATTAGGGGCTAGCTGAGCAAGGGCTTTAGGCACACTCTGGTTATTTAAGCCCCTGGAGCCTTTTGAAATGAAACCAGTGTGTTTTCCTCAGGCAGAGCCCGCAGAGTTTGAGTCCCAGGAATTCACCAGGGACCTTATTATGCAAAGCTAAATCCTCAATGCCAGCTACAGTTCCAGTAGCATCCAAAATGAGCCCATCTCGCCTCCAGTCCCACACACACTCCTTTGGTGTTTAGTGTGCATTTGGAGAAAGGGTGTTACTGGCTACAATGCCCACCTTTACCAGAGTGAGGGAGCTTTCTGGCCATCTCTGCTGCAAGTGGAAGGAGAGGCTCCAGGAGATCCCATACCATGATGAACCTAAATCTCTGGATTAGCTTCCTCTGGCCCTGACTGCAGTAGAGTCATTACACAAGCATGATAGCTATATAATATATAGGTGAGACAAAGAGCTCATAAGATGTCATAGCAGGGAGCAGAGCTAGAAATGGTAAAGTATGTTTTTCCATCCTGCTGGAAAGAGAGAGGCATATTGGCTGAGGTCTGTCAGAAACAAATGTAGGTATTGAGACCCCTGGTCTCCCGCAGAGCTCAGTGCTGGCTAAGTCATCTCTACTGGAGTCTGGCAAGGAGCAGTGCAAGTGAAGAGACTGAAAGGGAGTGAGAATTTAGCACCAGCGGGTTTGTGAGTTTCCACAGCAGAAGGTTAACATGCGATACACCAGCAAATCATGGCATAATGCTGACTCTGCCACTTTGGATTCAGTGAATCTCAGTTGTAGGAGTTATGCAAGCACAGCTATAATCCAAGCTTGACTGTTACTATCTATAGAAGACCGAATTTGACAGGGAAGCCCTGAGTGTCCCAAACATGCACATGTTGTTCCTTCTGAGACAAAGGTCTTTGTGCGTTTTACTCAGAGGTGGACTGTGCAAACTACAGCAAAATAGGTGAGCAGTTACTCACAGTATTCATCCGTGTGACTAAGCATCTGCATAAGTACTCAAAAACATGTACAAAGGTTACAAAAACTAGCCTATAGCATTTGCTCCATTCGCATGTATGGAAATTCTCATTGAAGGCTATGGAAGATTTTTGCCAAAGTAAAGACTGAATTAATACTCAAATATTTGCTTATTACAGCCTCTTTGTTATTTACTCGAATGTTCCTTTGCATGGTTGTGATCTCTCAAAAGAGCCTGGGACCCAATCTACTCAGCGTATGGTCTGTCCAAACCAGCAGCATAAGGTAAAAAAGTCACAGCATAAACAGGGATCTGTTCCTTTCAGTTTCCATTGACAGATTTAGTTAAGAAGACTGGAAAAAGCATATTCCTTCAGGAAAAAAAAAATATATTTTAAGGGCACTGAATCTTTCTCAAAACATCCAAATATTAGTCAGCTTAGAAACTCAAAATTAAGATTTTTTCTTGAAAGACAGAGAGCAAAATTCAAGGCAGGCATGCACAAGGCATTATACACAAGGGCTAAATCCTGTGTCGACATGTGTCCTGCCTGGCAATCTGTGGTGGCACAAAAGCAGACAAATCCCACTCAGCCACCAGCACCCACAGTGTTTTCATTAAAGGCTTCCTGGGGGAACTGGGAGAGGATGTAGGCGCAGGATTTAGACAGTTACTGAATACCCAACCTCACTGCTGTCAGGGGACAAGACCAGCAACTAGCAACCGCTGCAGAACCAGCCCACCCATTGGGCTTCCTCTGCCGCTGTGCCACCCCTGCAACGATCCCAGAGAGAGCAGACACCCGCTCTGATGGGGCCAAGGAAAGGGTTTGTGGTCTTTTTCGTAGCACAGCATGGCTGAAGGAGCAAAGCCCTGGAGGGTACAGCCTCCTGGCTCACTGGGAATGGCGAAAGAGAAGCCCTGACACCGAAGGAAGGAGGTTGCAGGGACACAAGGGGACAAGCCCAGCAAGGGCTGAAGAGAGGCAGGCTGTGCAGGGAAAGGGCTGAAGCTCGGGGGCAAGGCGGTAGTGATGTGGGTAAGAAACGGCAGACAAAAAAAGGGTTGGCTCTGCAAAGCCTACCTCAAACCCGTGCTCGGGGGCCCATCTGGATATTGTTAGGCCCCCTGCCCGCCCTCCCACCCACCATGCCTGGAACGTGCGAGTACCTTATCTTGCATTTCTCGTAATGCAGAACACCGACTTCTTTTTATGCTTCTTGGCACGGTTTATGACCTTTTTACAACTCCTTCCCTGTCAGGATTAAGGCCATAAAGGTATTTTAAATGGCTTCTCTTGGTGGTGATCTATTAGTTGGAATAATGGCTCCATATGCAAAGTATGAACCCATAACCACTGTAAGCTAGCCCTATACCTTCACATCGTTCAAATCCTGCTTTGAGAGCCACTTGTGCTTTGAAGCTACAAGAAAATAGCTAGCAAATAATTAAGTAGAAAGACTATTGAGCATAATTTATGTAACCTTTCCTA
Organism: Pterocles gutturalis; assembly: GCF_000699245.1. Classification (NCBI taxonomy): domain Eukaryota; kingdom Metazoa; phylum Chordata; class Aves; order Pterocliformes; family Pteroclidae; genus Pterocles; species Pterocles gutturalis. The sequence goes on along the minus strand of NW_010100694.1, from coordinate 55,360 downwards.
TTTTCAAACTGCAATTACCTATGTAGGGACTGGATGAATAGTGGGTTTTCAGTTCAGTTGCTGAGCAGGAATATCAGAGAAAAAAATGTTTGGTTTAAACCAAAGCAGATTTTTTCAGATTTTCTTGAAATGCAAAAGACAGGAATTATTTATTTTCTGTTTCAAATTACTTAATCCTTTTAAAATGCTTCAGAAACTGTAGATTGTCTGTGAAGCGAAAAATGTCATTTCAGAATGAAAAGTCATGGTGTTACTTCAGCCTTCAAACAGAGAGATTTGGCTTCCCAAACCTTTCTTCTTTATAAAACTATCAGGACAAACTCCTCCAACAATTTAAAATCTTCCCATAAGCACATTATTTTTTGTTCCAAATTTGCAAAAAGCCTTGTCCCAGAAATGCATTTTCTAGCTAATTTATTGCTCAAATGAAGAACAAAAAGACCAAAAATAGAGCACTGAGGTTGCTGCTGACTGTCACTCTGACCTCTCTGCCTCCTTACTATCCTTCCACCCTGCAACATCCCCCATTTGCATCCTTTGGATCAAAAGCCTTTGGGTTGTGCTGGTTACGTTATCCTGGAGCACCGCCATCACTCTGTGGGTATTCCCAGCCCCAGTGCCTGAGCAGAGAACTGTTTGCCCCCCAGGCACAGGCATACAGCACTGCAAGTCAAGAGGTTGTGCCCATTTCCTTGAGAGGAGAGGATTGTCCCACAGTATGTAGGGAGTGCGGGGACAAATTACACAGCAGCAAATGTCTGTTCATCTACATAATTTAATGAAGGTGCAGTGAACATAAGCTTGTTTTTTTCCTGAATTCCTGCATGACTCTGAACATACTGCTATGTGTTCAGGAACAGATGATATTGCAAACTGGTTGTATATATTTAGATTTACTTGTATGCGCATATATATACTTTTAAATATATATAGATATATTTAAAAAATCAATACAAGAGCATTGCTCTGGGTTATCTGCCTCAAAGTGCAATAAGAAATGCCAGTTACTAAGTGTCAGACGGTGATGTTATAGGAGAAACACTTGTGAAAAGCCTTTATGCACTTCAGCAGCATTGCTGAGAAAAGGAGCAACTATATCATGGGGTGACAGACTTTTTGCAAACTGTAGTTGGTGTGAGAAGGCATTTCAGGTGGATCAGACTGTGGGCTAGGTTCACAGCAGATACAAACTCATACCCAGTACATGCATTTAAGTAAATTTGCCCCAGGCTTCACCCAGTTGACACTAAAGGGTATGTGTCTACAAGCATAGGTCCAAAGCTGTCATTACAGAGATTTCTTAATGGGCTGAGAAACACAGAGATAATAAGACATCTTGTTAACAGTGACAGCCCTTAAGGTGTGCTACATGCAGCTCTTCAGCTGCAGAGGAGTCCCTGAGAGCTGCGGCACCGATGCAAGTCTCTGCCTGAGAGAGCGGGCGGGCGTGTGCTTGGGAGTACCGGCAACATGCGACACGCACAGCAACGCACAGCAACGCACAGCAACACACAGAGCAGCACACGGAAACACACACAGCAACACACAACACACACAGCAGTACACAGAAGAACATGCAGCAACACGCCACAATGCGCAGCAGCTGCAGAGTAACAACTTCGTCTTGTGCACCGAGGCAACGTGGTCATACAGCAGATTTGAGCAGGATAGAGCGATGAATGCAAGGCCACACGTAGCACAGCTGTTGTGGTGGGAAACTTGGACATTAAGTATGCATAGCTCCTGTAAGCTGGTGAAATACCTTTTCTCTCTTCATTTTCAAACCCACAAAGGCAATTCCCATCACAGGAGTCCAGCTGATGTCAATGGCAGTCACATGCCTTGAACGACCCTGCACAGTACCTTGAAAGTTTATTTGGCAATTTCTTGGAGTTCACTCAGCTTTCTTCACCTGTTTACCTGGGAGATAAGGAGAAGCTCACCAGAAGGGAAGGAGTTTAATAACAAGGACAGTCTATTACAGGATATCAGGTCTCCATCACCTGCTTGACCTTACCATACAGCGTGCGGGACCCCGTGGGGGTCTCGTGTCATTACAGCCCATTTCTCCCGTGAGCCACCCCCCTCCCCTCAGGGAAGTGGTTGTGAAGTTAAAATTTAGAAAGTGGTTCTCTGCAGCTAAAAAACGTGCGGCTTCACCCTAACCATAAAATATCTGAAATCGTTGGGACTGGCCCTTCTGCTTTCCCGTGTGCCTTCAATTAGCCGCATGAAAGTGAACCCGCGGCTTTAGGACCGAAAATAGCTGGAGTGAAGTGACGCAGGCTTCGCCCGAGATGAAAGAGCGGCTTCCAGAAGCCTAATTAAAAGCAACTGAGAAACCAGTACTTGATACAGCCTCTACTCACCTGAAAAAATAAATGGAGAGCTGCAGCCAGGCTTCGGCGCGGCGTTGTGGGAAAGCGGCTGGAGGGTTTCACCCAGGTCACGGGAAGGCCCAGCTCCACCGGAGTACAAAATCTTTCTGTTTCTGCCTGCCCTGAGTCAGGGGGAGGTCAGCCAGCCAGCTGAGGCCACCGGCCTCAGCGGCGGTCCTTCGTCCTACCTTGGGTGAAAGGACAGTGGTGTCCACCACTGCGGCAGCCCCCCATCACCCCTCTCCCCCCTCTGCATCCCAGCCATGGGTTGAGAGAAGGAGCTTCAGGCATTTTTTCCAAATTTTCCTGTGGACTCGTACTTGTAAGCAAGGCTATCCCCACTGTAAAATAACATATGGATGTAGCCATCATTTAGAAAACAGCCAGGCAAAATGACACGTTACTGAAAATTCCCATTTCTCTTTTAAACTGCCACTGGGGTCATCCCTGCGAAGCCCTGCTCTGCCCCTATGAGATGCCACTGGTTTAATCAATTTTGCTCTTCAATTCAAAGTGTTTTTTTTCCCATCAAATATCCCTCTTTTATCTCACCTGCACTCAAAATTATAGGGGTGGGCGTGGTGTGAAAAATCCTTCAGGAAGGTTTAACCACAGCTTGAAAGTACTTGTTGTGGCCATGGTCCAGATCCTTGGTGTTTGGTCTGTTTCCTGATTTTGGTGAAGGATCTTGACTCGGGAAAAAAAAGCCCCTCCAAAGAATGTGAGAGAACTTCACAATACTAATTTGACACTCTAAAACTAAAACGGCTCAGGTTTTTCTTCTGAAAATAAAAATATTTCAAGATTTAATTTACTGAAATTAAATTTTAATTGACAAGGCAATCCAGGAAATGAAATGCCTTGAATAAAATATTTGGTTCACAATGAAATTTTTTGTCTTGATAGGGTGAAAATATATTCTTTGCAGATAAGGTGAAAATGATGAAAGAATTATTGTGTTTTTACCAATGACCTGAAAAATAAAATAGCTTTACAGTTGCTTGTTAATTAGGATTGCTATTAACATAAGTATGAATCAACAATTTATATCTTAAAGTAAGGAAGTGAGCAGCTGTTTGTAATATGCCGTTATCATCCTACAACACAGGCATGGGAATGGGATAACACAGTTGAAATTATTTTTAATTCAGGGAGGTAAAACTGGAAGCAGCAGAAGAGAAAGGTGCAAGATAGCACAATATGTTGTCACATTTATTGGCTGTTGAATTTTCTCATTCTTAGGTGAAACATTTGGTTTTCGTCAGAAATATTCATTCTTTTTGTTAATTTTCATCTTTGGGGAAAAGAGCAGCCGGTTGATCCCTACAGCGCACTTCTGTGTGTTTCACAGGTAGCCTGAATTAGGAGCTGAGAAGCTGTCAAAAACCCCACTAGAAGCAGCAGTATGCAGCAAAGAAAAACACAGTGCTTATAATTTAAGCCTGATTTAAAATCTGATAAAGCTGATAGAAGTCGCTCAGTAGTTGCGGCTCACAGCAGAGACCCACAGTACACTGAAAGGGATCCTCACGTGCAGCACAGAGGTTTCTTATATTATATAGCAAGGTGAGGCACAAAACCTTTTTCTCTTGTAAGAGGAGAGATTAAATAGCTTGGACAAAACCTAAGCAGGCAATTGGCAATTTTTGCAATAGGGATTTTCTGTAGTGTTCCCTGTAAACCACTGCTTAAACTATAAGTTAATGAGAAGGGACCTTTATGATCCATATATTCTTGTTCATGCCCAGTGGGAGCAGAGGTACGTGTGATCTGTGACTATGGTGCGTGTTCCGATATTCTGAAGGAGCTGCAAATTCAAAATTGAGAGAAACAGGAAATGTTTGAAAAAAACACAAACCCAAAAAACTAACAAAACCCCAAGCCAAGCAAAAAGCAGAAAAAAAGTGTTGGGGGTTTTGAGAAACACTTTGTGGGGGTGGAACCAGCAAACGCTGAAAACTCAGTAATAAAATCATAGGTACGTATGTGACTAGGGCCACTTAAGAGACCAAAGAATACAGGTAATCAATTCACACCAAAGGAAACACAGCCATGTGGAGGCAAGGCTTGACAGAAAGCACTTCTGTATTTTACAAGGCTCTGTGAGGAACCCTTTTCCTTAGAAATTGTTGGAGTAACGTGTTCTCCTTTCTTGAGTTAGCTGAAGTGTGAAACATTATCCTGAAAGCTGTTTATTTATGAGCCCTCCTCAAGGCACGTAGAATTCTCAAGGACAAATCTCTCCATGTCCTGTAAAAATATTTGAAAAGCATTTCTGAGTCCTCACTGCACTTCTAAATCCACCACTCCTGACTCGACGTCTGTATTCAGGGTGCAGAATCCTCTCCGGGACTCCTTTGAAGAGTCACATCAGCGACGTGGCTTTTTTGCCTGCTTTTTTCTGTGCAGCACTCAACACAAAATGGGCTCAGCCTGTGCAATGAAGCCTGAAATTAGCATAAAGCATTAGACTTTCAATTTTAGAGTCTAACTTTTACGTTTATGGGTTTCATTTCTAGAAGCACGCCTAGGAATAAAGTAAAACTGGTCCTCAGTAGGATCAGGCAAGACTGACAGAATTATGAAGGAATAGCATTACAGATTTTTCTTGAGGCAATTACTTTTTCTCCTTAGTAAAAAAAAAATTAAAAATTGATTAACTACTGAAAGGTTTCATTGTGAATTATCCAACTTTTCAGGAAAAGTTCTCCAGAAAACATTAATAATTTCACTTAGTATTCAAATGTGAAATAAGGTTTGTGTTTAAACGTAATTTAATTGCCTTTATTTCTAAAATATTAGGACATTTAAATTATAAAATTTATTACATTCCTTAATGAGAATTGTTAAAATGCCTTTTACTCCTAACATTAGGAAAAAGCCTGCTTTGTTCTTTCTCTTGTTCTTTACAGGGATGTGTGAGGTTGTGTGTGGGAGGGGTGAGGTGTGAAAAGGAACTTTTGTGTACGATAGGGAGGGACAAATAAATGGATATGTGGTGAGGCACGTGTTTAAAAGGTAAAGTTTCTTAGGAAGACAAAATTGCTAATAATTCTGAAAGGCTGGTGTTATTATTAGTCTTCATGTTTTAAAAACATGTAGAGGCTCAGGTAAGGAATAAACGTGTATCATCTACACTTTCTGAATTACATTACAAAAAAGAAATTATCATTGCCCAACAAACTTACATCTTCTAGTTTACAAATCTGGAGGTCAATAAGCATGACTTATAATATAGTTGCCACTTGAGTGTTTTCCAGTCCTTTGACAGCAATACTAGTAGAACCACATCACTGCATTTCAACTCTCAGGTGCTAGTTTTCTTCACGTAATTGCCATTCTTTAACAGATATTATGGATTTTTTTGGCATGTTAATCCTTCATCAGCTTTTTGTTAAGCTGTGTTGTCATTTGCTTATGAAGTGTCACTGTATGTTTTGAAAAATACAAATGAATATGGGAACAAAAGGCCTTGTTCAATGCTCTTAACATCCTTGAGAGACAAAGTTCCTGTCGATGTCAGCTGCAGTCAACAGATATTTCTGTGCAAAGCGTAAGAAAGGGAATCTGAATAGGATCCAGGAAGGAAACTTATAATAGTATAAATCCCCTTAAAACTCCAGTCCTTCTGTGAAGAAGCAGTGGATGGACAGCTCTGCTGCTCTCTGCTTGCTCCTCCAGACCTGTGGCCCCCATGCACAGACCCTGATTTTCAGAAACGTTATAAACCATCCATCACAGCAGAGATTAGCACAAGATTTGGGCTCTTTAGCAGCATCTCCAAACTGAAACTTTCCAGGACATTGTGCAAATCCCAGTGAAATTATTAACTTCGAATGACTGCAGACCAGGCCTGTCCAGAGGAGCAGAATTTATGCAAGGCCAACTGGTTACCCTCAGGATTTCTCTGCGCTGGTGGGGATGGTGGGGTCAGGACCTCTCTGCTGGCTGCTGCACAGGGATTTGCTGGGGAGCTGGCAGTGGTGAGGACAGTAGAAAAGGATGGAGGAAGGATTTGGTGTGCGGGGAACAGGAAACAGGACCTTAAAGATGGGAGACGTAAAACTAAACAGCTCGAGTCAGCTAACTGATGTCATTCTTCTGCATTCAGAGGCCTTTGATGTGGCAGGGGACAAGCAGATCTGCCTCTCCACCTGGCCCTTCAGAATCCCACTGCCTTCGCAGGTGAAGCCAGGAAAGAGGGGAGCATGCTACCCGTGCCTTGGTCTACCCAATTTATCTCTAAAAGGGGGCACAAGGCGCCATGTTTCCAAAACCAATAAAAGATGCCTTCACTGTTTTATTCCTCACAACTTGATCTGGGTAGAAGCCTGGTGGCAGCAGGAAGATCTTGCTTTTGATTAAATGCTGGGGTGTCAAGATTAGCCTGTATTTTTCTTAGCCTAGTATTAATTCTCTGAATTAGGATCCAAACATGAAAATATTTTTTTTTTTCAACTCACCTCTTACTTCCTTCCTCCCTAGTGTCTTCTCCACTAAGGAAAAACAAGAGAAATTTACCCCTCCCAGGAGGCAACTTATTCATTACACACCTCAGCATGGTGGGAAAAACTGAAGTTAAAATTTAATTTTAAAGTCACTAAATTAAGCCACTAAATTATCTTCTTAAAATGAGCCTAGTAATCCAAGAGGGAAAATCTTTCTCTCTCTAGGCTTAATTGAGAAAACAATTAGATCTAGATAAGCAAGCTTTTGCCAGATGACACAGTCCAGAGCACACTGAAAGAAACCAAATCCTCAAAAGCAGAAATGAGAAAAGATTGTTATAAGAAGTATCTTTTCCAGGTTTCCCTGGCATTTTTCTGTGAGTTCTTGCAACTGCCCTGTGGAGCTTCATGAAAGATGGAGCAAGCTGATGGTGCTTGTATCACGGGCTGGGAGCTCCTGAGCAAACCCTTGTTTTGCTCAAGACCAAGCCCTTGAGTAGAGAGGGGTGTGTGTGTCCCCTGTGGCACTGCGCTTGCCCTGGTCTATTCCTCACAAATAAACCAACTTCACCAGGTGAGGAGCTGGGCAGAGCAGGGAGATGGTCCTCCGTGGTAGGGACTCCTGAAAATCAATTTGAGGTCCCTGGTCTTCTGCTAGTGTCAGGATTGGGCTTTGGTCCCAGGGTGTGGATGCCCTTCGGAGCTACCCAAGAATTGAAGCATTAAGCAAGTGCCAGAGTGGAAAATTAGTAGTGAGGCTGGGGTTTTTTTTTTTTTTTTTTTTTTTTTTTTTTTTTTTTTTTGCTAAAATCCTTCAATTATTCATGCTTCCTGTAGGTTTTCCCCGTGCTACCCGGCGGAGGAGCTCCCCAGGACAGTCTGGGAGCAGGGAGTGTTGTTCCAGCTGGGTTTGGCAGCCCCTGGCAGCCAGTCCCTGCAACAAACCAGTGATTGTTCGGTGGCCCTGGGGGCCCTCTGTGCACCCCAGGCAGGGGGTCGGTGGGACAGGGCAGGGAGCTCCTGCAGCCCGGTCTAACGCCGGTGCATTCAGTCACACCATGTAACTGTCCTGCCTGCTCTCACTTGTAGTCATCCTCGTTTTTCTTTTTTTTTACCATCTGACAAGCCTTTTTTTAACTTTAGTTTTGAAAACTGACTTTTGTTTTTAATACAATGAAATAAAATAGCTGTTTGCTCATCTGTTCACTTTGAACAGCTCTAGAGACCTCAGTGGTGAGTGTAGCCTGAGTGGGAATTTACTTCCTTGCTCTCTCTTCCAGCGACAGAAGTACCACTTGCACCTTTTCATAAGCCTTTTGTCTGATAAACTGGCAGCACAAAATATTTCAGTCGTTGTACTTACTTTTCATACATCTCAAATGTCATCTTGTATGTCAGCATGATGATGCTTTCCAGGAAACCATGACTCCCTCTCACCCCCTCTAAAAAAGAACTATAACTGAGCAACTGCATGGCAATCACTGGTTTGTTAATGGATACATGTATGCTTGTGTACGTTGGTGGAGAAAGGCAGAATTTGGAGGGGACAGGGAGAGAATTAAATACCATACATGCCTACAGCAAGAAGAGACTTCTCTCTTGGTGCACAGTCAAAATCTCTGGGGAATGTAAGTCACTTGAATTTCAACGAAATAGCAAAAGCTTGTTTACTTGCAAAGCAGATCGCAAGTAGTATATGCAAAAGTTCTTTTATTTATCCTTTATGTTCACCGGTTAGGAAATTCTTCTTTCTTCTTGAGCTGAAGGAAGTGGTCTGCAGGGAATAAAAGGCATCTCTTTCAAGCTCTGCAAAGTCTAGTGCATTTTGCAAAGAAAGGTAGTTCTTCCAAAAACCACTTCATACTTTCTCATTGCTGCCTGCTGGAATGACTATCACATAGGCCAACTGGCAACTATTCATATGCATTCTTAATTCAGTGGGGAGTGAAACAAGGAAAACATTTTTATAAGACTGCTTAAAAATTATATGCAAGGGAAACAATTAAAAAAACGTGCAGCCATTTTCTTGATGGTGCAGAAATGCCATATCCAGTGTCCAATTCAAATGGAGCAATTTTCTCTGACTAGATTTATGTAGCAAAACCTGCCAGGCAGACAGAAAGCTAAATAGTGAAGTGTTTCATTTTAATATGACTTTAATTTAACAATAATGCCAGAAATACCCAGACAGGTTTATAGTGCACAAGTTATACTATTCCACTACTTCTCCTCCGGCTGCCCCAAAATGATAGTCAGGTTCTTGTACACCTTTGAAAAAACTGGTCAGTGGGTATCTGTTTGGAATCAGTTTGGATTTAAAATCTTCCCAACTTTCTTAGGACCCAAGTTTTCAACCTTAATCACTCAAATGCCATGCCTTTGGGTATACTCAGGCCACAACAGCCACTAACTTTAAGTAGCTCTTTATTGCTTCAAATTATGTACCTCACCGACTATTTTCATAATGGGTCTGTCAATGCCTAATTTTTGTAGCATTTTGACAATGCAAAAATGCCAGTAGAAAGAGCTCAGTGCCATAAAAAAGCATCAGAAAATGCTTTTTGTTTGAATACAGGAATGATAAGAAACTTCTGCATCTATAAGTTGCTCCAGCCCACGCTACGCTTCACTCTGTGAACTCAGTGTAAGGGTTTGTGGGAACATCAGCTTTTCCATTATGCCTGACTTTCTTCTGTCGGGGAAAGTGCTCAAGATTTAATGAAAAAAGTAATTGTTTAATTGTAATAAAACTGCCAAGTCAGGTTCCCATATAACACACATAGGAGGTCAAGCTAAAATGGCAACGGCGTTCCCTTCTGGCCTTAAATTTTGTGATGTATGAATGTGCCCATGCCCTGATTCACAAAGTGGAGATGGGGCTTGTTGGACTGGGAGAGGCTGCAGCCCTCACTCGCCCTTTACCATGCAGATGGCTAAACTGCTTGCGGAGGAGCCGCTGAACAGCTGCACTTTACTACACCGTATTTTCACCAATCTCACCATGCCTTTCAGTGCCTCTCTAGAAATCACAGTGAGTCAGGGGTTTGCTCACTTGAAGATGAACCATCCCCACACATGGGATGCGGAATACATGCTGGGACTATTTTCTTCTCAACTGCAACAGCCATGTCAGCCCTTCATGACTCAGAGCCCCAAGGCTAACTAATGTAGCTTTCAGATGTACCTTACAGGGTAAATATATAGGTGTTCCTTGACACTTTCTCTGAATGTTACGTGCCCCTGAGTGTGCAAAAAAAAAAATCTCTTACACAATACCCAGTAGTAGGTAACTCAGGTAAGCTGGTAGTACTCCAGAAGAAAGCTATGTTTTCAGTTGGTACTTCCACGTAAAACTTCAGCAAAGGTAGAAGAGAGGGGATGCAAAGGAAAGGGTAAGTTAAAAAACCCCCATACATATATATTTTTTAAGTCAAAGCAACAAGAAGAATGGACTGAAGGGTTAGGAACTGAATAAAATTTGTGCGTCCATTGCACATCTTTTCCATGTCTTTCACAAAGAATCCAGGTGAGGTTGGGGACACTCTGGTTCCGCCCCCACATGCATGTCTCAGATGGTTGTAGATGAGGCTGTTTCCCTTCCTGCAAAATTGAGATAGTTCAGTATCTCACCCACATACACTTTGATTTAGCTTGTTCATATGGATAAAGCAGTTAAATTCTTGGATAGTCTGCACAACTGTTTCACAGAGCTCTACAGCAAAATAGCTGTTTCTGAGCACGTTCCCGCATAACTGGGAGACCAAGGTTGCTGTTCGGTTGTGCAGCTTATCCAAGTCAATGGAGAAAATAAAATATTTGTGAAGATCAACTGTTTTGGAGGAAAGAAGGATCTACACTATAATAAATGTCTCTAGAAGTGACAGGATCACATTTTCTGCTGCGATCAGTAAACAAATTACATACCGAATCACAATCTGCGTATGGATTATTTGTGGGCTGAGAAAAGGAAATAGAAAATTAAATAAACTGAAAGATAGATCCTGAAATTCCTAAGAACACACGATTGCACCAAGAATACTCATCCTTAAAGAAACAATACATTTTGAAATCCACTTCTTTCTACCTTTTCTTCTCTTTCACAAACATTTAAAATGTGTTGACTTTGCAATAGAGTACTTTCTGTTGTAATATTGTTCTCTAACTTAAAAATATTAAATTATCTGCTGCCCTTTCGCTGCAGAAAGAGACGTATGTTAAACAAAAATTAATCATATATTCTGACTTTCTGGATATCTATTATTGTACAAATGGGTCATTTCTTCCCAAAACTCACTTCTAATTTCTTTCATACCTTTTAAATATTATAAATCACTTGAATACTAATCCTGTTTCAGAAAGTAATTGTGGTTAACTTTAAAGATCTATTTAAAAAATGGAGAAAAGTAAAACCTCTGTGGATTTCTGGGGTTAAAAAAAAATAAAGTAAATTTTCTAAGCACTTCCTGAAACTAGAACTATTCAAAAAATATTAGTATAATACTACTGACTGCATGCATCCCTCCATAGAATAAATATATCTGTCTTTCTTTCTGCTCTTAGCCTGTATCCTCCCATTTCCAGCATCTTTCTGACATACTGAATTAAACCAGATTTTTTTGACCTATTTTTTATTTTAGTAAACAAAAAAATATGCAAAATACAAAATACATATTTATAGTTTTGGATTTACAGAATTTCATGAAAAAAAATTGTGTGATATATAAAGAGCAAAAGACAAACAGCACAAGATAGAGAGAAAGCTTAGAAACGAGAACCTCCACAAATAGACTTTACTTATTCCAAGCTGTTTTGTTCAACTTCCTCATTTTTAAAGTATGTTTCTTCTGAAGTTTTTACATTCTTGCTGCTTCTGTGTCCTTTCTGTGGCTGTGATCTGTTTCAACCAGTTTAAATCAGATTCTTTTTCCTTGGTACTTTAAATATTTTGCTTTTATTGTTAGACTGTGGCTGTTGGAAAATATTTGGTGGAAAGAAAGATGAGAAAGGTAAAGAGGAAAAGCATACATCATTGTAAAATAGCTTACTGAAAAAACAATAAAGTACTGAGATTTTGGTTTTTAAATGAATTCTGTCTTCTTATGTCTTAGCTGAGAGAGTAGAAAGGAGTCAGGAAAAATTGTTCTGAACTGGTGTGAGCATTCGGGTGGGTTTTGAGAGAGGGCAGGTGACAAATCGTGGCTGGTGGAGTTGTGTCAGCTGCAGCACAAATGAGCCACCCCTGTTACTTCACTACCGTGATCCCCAGCTCCTGCAGGCACAGCAGCATCAACTTGCTTCCAGGGCTTGACCCTTTCCCTGTCTCCTCAGCCTGCCTGCGACGAACGGTGCTCCGATGCTCCTGCTGCTGCTCTTCAGCTGGTGACATTTTGTCCCCATGACTTAGAAAGCAAAAATCCCTGAACTCAGTGGTGTTCCCTTTGATCTATCTCTTCCCTAAAGATCATACGGAGGGGCCAAGAAACACTGCAGACATTGATTTGATGGTGACCTTGCAGTGAGCTGGCTTTGCTCCCCCTGCATGAACCTTGTCGGCTTAGAAAGGGCCATGCTATGTGCACAGCCACCTAAATAAGGCTGGTGTGGGTGGAGGGAGGCATCCCACCGGTAGAAATTGTGTTTTCTTTTTTGATTATTCCCATTCTTTCATGTGATTCACAGCCTAGAGAAACACCGCAAGAATGAGGAGAATTTCAGCATCTCGGGTGCAAAGGCAAGGCAGGATGTTAGAAGTGGACAAAAGATAAGAAGTTGCATTTGCTTAGAGTTTAGGAAAGCTGGATTGGCAGTTTGAGGAACAACCAGGCAGAGGTACTCAGGGCAGCAAGTGTGGAAATCAGCAATCCATTTTGTACTGCTCAGTCACAAAGGCTGCTGTTACGACTTATTCTTGGTGACCAGTGCCTTCTTCCCATCTGTAGGAAATGTGAGTGATGAGCAGACTGGTGTGAACAGGGATGCCAGAACCACTTCCTAAATGGGTATGCTGTGGGCATGCCTTCATCCATGTCTTGCCTCTGTGGCCCAGACCTGGGTCAATCCCTGCCAGGTGAATGAAGGTGAGTGGAGGAGAACCATGATCTACATGGCACTGTGGACTCAGTCAGCCTGATGACAGGATCAGAGTGACAGCCCCAACAACATAAATAGATATATGCCCAAAAAGCTGTTTTGGAGTTTTTTTATAGGAAATCTACAACCTGAAGAGGTGGGGCAGACATTGTCTGAAAGCTCTCTTTGTGTGTTTGTCTGACAGAGTGGGTCAGTGACCTTCGTGTTGTGATCACAACAGTCACAGAAATGAATTTCCACAGTGCTCCCCAAATGACAACAGAGATGTCTCATGGTGTTGCATTTATGAGGCTGGGGATCCTACAAAGATGGCAGAGTATCTATGTGGTAGAAAGCTGCTGTAGGAAACCCCATATAGCCATGAAGACAATGAGAAGAAGTCTCTTAAATATTATCAAGCACCTGAGTGGCCTAGAATCAACTGAAGGAGACACCCAGATACTCTTGTGTCTTTCTGTCTCTGTCAGCATGCCTAAGAATGTCACACTCATAAAAATCATCCCCAAACAAGATTGGTCTTGATGGATAGAAATACTTTGGCTCTAGCACTCAGTCTCTCCTTTGGTTTGTGGCCAGTGGCCCTCTCCGCATCCTTCACATCTCTTCCTTTGTTCAGAGCTCAGTCACACAATTAGGAACTGCACCATTTACATGGTATGCAGAAATGCCCGTTCCATGGGAGCACCCACAAGAGCAAGATATGATCTCTTCATTACACAGCATTTTAAATAAAAGGGACCATGAAAAATTATGATGACACTTTCAAAAGTTAATTCCTCTCAGACCTCAGGTACACAGACAGAGCACGCAAATGGGGGCACCTTTTTTGAGAACCCCAAAGTGTACATGAATTAGCATGTTAAATATTGGCTATCAAATATTGGAGGAAATGGGTATCATGTGGCTTTTTGCACTTTCTTGAGCTTTCATATCAGAAAGCAGAAAGTTTTATTGCTCTGTAGATTTAGGAGAGGGAACTGCTACAGCTGGTCAAAAATTTTTTTAAAGACGTTAACACATAAAACATTCTAAGGGAAATTCAGTATTTTTTTCCTCAAGAATGACACCCTTCTCTGCAAAAAGCTATACAGATGTTTTATATTTTTATAGTATTTTAGTTTTGGAAAATATGGAGAAATACTTACGAAAAATGCCAACAGTATCATTCTTTTTATTCCTTCAGTCAGATCTGGGCTAGGGAGTTGCGTTGACACAACGGTAAAATATCTCTGTGAGGGTTATTATTTTATACAAAGAAGCTTGTTTTATTCATTTTGTTAAGGTAAGACTATCTACATTTAGATGGCATGACAAATATGTATCACAAATGTAATTTCTTAATCTCCATGGCAGGTGAAGCTTCTTATAAAATGAGACAAGAGAGAAGCCACTGCACGGAAATATAATGAAAATGGAAAAAAGGAAGGTGGAAAATAGATAACAGATAAACCAAAAAAAAATGCCCCGTGTTTTGTCTTGAAGGTTTCTCAAGCGAAGCATAGATGAATGACGGGGTGAAGATTTACAGAGTACGCTTGTATGGGATCTTCTGTCCAGCAGGTTCCCAGAGCATTTTACAGAACATCTCTCACTAGCAGGGGACACCACTGGAACACCATAAATTTGTGGGTACTAAAATGTGTTTCCAGAATGGAGTTAAGTAGAGATGTCACCGGTCTTTGTTTGAGGCCAGAAGCCTCTTAAATTCTTCCATTTCCAAGGTTGTCCAAGAGTCTTTCCCATAAGCCACGAAGACACCATCGGTGAGGACACGATGATACACTGCACTGGGAGATGATGTCAGAAGTGTGTGTTGTTTCAAACTTTATAGAACCCCAGGAGTTAATCACCCAGGCCCTGTCCTGCCACTGGAAGTGCCTGCATATGGTGGCAGGAGGACCTGCGGTGCTCAGTCCTTGCTGGAGACCCAGGTGGGGCTTCACTGTCTAAAAGTGGGGGCACGTCTGGTGTTCGTACAAAGATCTGTAAAGTATGAGATGGTGAAGGATGAAAGTAGTCCCTTCCCCTCTTCACCTCAGACAGTGACTTAAATGGCTTTCCTAAGGAGGGTGACGGAGTCAAACAGCTCTGCAGGCAGGTCTGCTTGCCAGCCTATGATGCCCAGGCAGAAAGGCATGGAAAACTGGCAGCAGCCTCTCTGCAACTAATTTACAGGGACACAGGAAGATATGTGACAGGCAGGGTTGAGAAGAGTTCACCTCCCTGCTTTCTTTCTCTTTTTTTTCAGAACACATGGGGAGAAATATCTGATTGCACTAATAGCTTTATTACTTTTAGCATGTACTCACTTAGCCAAACAGGTGAAACTGATTTGTGCCAGGTTTTTACGAGCCCAAGGGCCGAGCAAGCAAAACGGGAGTTTTGTGTGACAGGGCCCAGCTTCTTCTGGTTCTCATCCCAGTTTGAAATTTGTGAGAAAATTCAATTTGAGCAAAGCACCCTTTTCAACTCTGAGACAAGCTCGCGGCCACCTGAATCAAAACCAGATGTACTTATCAGGCCTAAAGATAACAAATAGCGGCTTGAGATCCTGTCAGCAGAGGACCACCAGAGCAAGGGCTACAAAACTCGCTTGCCTCGTGAAATTCTAGCACGATGCATATTAATGCTCACCAGATCTGGAGTCAAGTCTCCTTGGCTCCTTTTTTTTTTTTTCCCCCCCTTTAATAAATTCTGAAGAACATTGCTGCATTGTAAACTGGTTATTTGAGACTGTTTAAGTAAAACCAAAAGCCCCCACATCCCTCTAATTCCTCCCTCCTCAACCTCCCCTTCCCCTCTTCCCCCAGGCTGACAAAAGCAGGTCTTTTCAAGTATGTCCATAGTGGGAGATGGTTTGTTTTGGCAAGGGAGCAGGTGCCTTCCCCAGCTTGGAGATCTGGAGTGTCAGCAGTGACCCTGAGGTCTTGGGTGGCCAGCTTCACGCTTACACTTCCCCGTGTCAGCCGATCCACCTACCACCCACACGCTGAAATCTTCCAGCAAGCTCAGAAATGCTTAAAAAGGGAGCTGACCTTTCTCTCCTCTCTTCCCTCCCTCCTCCTCCTCCCTCCCCATCCCTCTCCTCCTGTCCCCTTGGAGCAGCCTGGGAACATTGTGAATGTCAGGCCCCACTTCTTATAAACAGCAAGGTAGGGGATTGTTTGAACACTGGGGTTGTGTAACCTTAGCTTCTTGCAGATGATTAAAATATGGCCATGTAAACAAATGATGCCTTAAATCCCTGGAATATTCTGCCCAGCTCTTATCTAAAGAGAAAGAGAAGATGGAAGGATTATGTGGATATTTTTCAGGGTAATTTTGTTTGGTGCTCCTAAGCCCAGGGTGTCTGTTTCAGCACTGAGTAGACCAGTCTTCTGTTACCTTTTAATTATTCTTTTCTATTTGCATCTTCCAAACAAAATTGTTTTCCCACATGGTGTTCTAATAAGCTTCAGTAGTCTCCACTGTGAGAAACAGGGCTTGAAAATTGCATCACAAGATTTTTTCTTTTTTTTTTTTAACCTGTTCTGTTGATTGAAAATTGCCAAACTGATTTTTTTTTTTCTTCTTGTTTTGCCTTTGAGGGCAACAGGGGAGAAAGAAACCTGCTCTGCAGTCCTGCAAGATAACAAAGATGCTCTGTTATGAAAGGGAAATCCAGTCTTTCTTCTGGAATTTGCTTTTGGTGTTCAGATCCAGTGGGCCTGATTTTCAGCTACACTAATGATCTGAAAATCATTAAGATCTCAGAAAGTGTGGAAATGCCCACACCAGGCATCCTCCATGGCCCACAGAGACCCAGCTTCAGGGGTCTCACAGAGCATCTGCTAGCCTGGGGGACGTGCAACATGGTAAAGCAGGAAGGTGGCGTAGCTAAAATGCACCACTGTAATTAAATGTAAAGTATGACCTAAAGCAGTTCTTGGGCTGCTCTGCACTGACATGTAAGCAGGCCCTGGAAAAGCTCTAGCTGCCCGCACTGAAGGATTTCCAGCCCATGCTGAGATAAATGTTTATTAATTGATCAGTACATTGGCTTAAGCTGTTAATTCAACAAAACTAGGGAAAATCTCACTCTGGCTTTCCAGCATTTAATAATACAACCATAAAATATGTCAATTATGAAAATACCATTTCATTGTTGCTTCTGGCCAGCGTGACCCTGAACTGAAATGAATATCTATGGCACTATAAATTTTTGTTTTAAACACACAACCTTTGCCTAGAAAAGGCTCTCAAGACATAATTCACAAGTTCAGCATGTTTGTCGATGATAGACTGATAGCTATAGTACATCCCAGGCCTAGATTTTTCTCTCAGGCACCTCTGTTGAAACCTTATCCCTGTCCAAGCAGCCACCCAGGGGAGAGAGAGGCAGATTTTGGCCCAATAAGGAGCTGTGAAATGGCTTTTTTGAGAGAAAACCACCAATGGCCCAATGTATGAGGAAAGTTACAGTTCCTTGTATGTCTGTTAAAGGAAAATTATGCAAGCAGTATGAGACTAAGCTTGATTCAGCAGTTTCTTTACCAGTTACTTGGCTTTCCAGTTAACACTACCCATGTGGTCACTGGAGGAGAGGCAACAAATTTCCCATGAGTTCAATCAGGCCAAATAAACCACTTCCTCTGCTAAGTGCTAATCAACATTTTCCTTTTGCCTTCATAAGCAGTTGCAATGGGAATATTGCCTCTTCCATGGAGGCCAAAAGAATTAGGCAAACAAAATACAGCCATATTGGAATTGCACATCCCCCTCACCCTGGCCGTAGAGGGCTGGATCCAACACCCAGGGCAACTTTCTGAAATGGGCCAGCAACCCTCAGATTCCCACCCAGCTTCTGCTTTCTTTCTCCTATCACTCACCCTAATCAAGTCATGCCCTTCTTCTGACTGACTCTTGTTAGGGGGGCTCAAGTTTCCAGAGACTCTTGGCTCATCTGTCATGTCGAGGCTTTTCCTTTGTGTTTACACTTGCCGGTCGGTTTTTGTTCCCTGATGCTCCATGTGGGGCTCAAGCCAATGGTGGGCACTTCTGGTTTTGATGAAGATTTCAAAGCCCGATGTTCCCTTCCCCTCTCTGTCAAGCTTCTTTTCTCCTTACCTGCACCTCAATATTATTCAAATATTTTTCAACAGTCCACAGAATCATAAATCCAGATGCACCTTGAACTGCAAAGTTTTAAAAATGTGGCTGGATTTGCATTTTCTAGCTCAGGTCTATGACTACTATTTTGCTTGTGCCATGAGGTACCTTACGTCTCTAGAAACAGCAGCACTCCGTTCAGTGGAGTTATTTTTGCCTCCTTTTGACAGTCTCTTGTGCTGGCAGATTCTGTCCACAGGATGGCAATGTATGTATGGAGCCAGACAGGCACGTTGCTGCCCTGCTCTGAGGTGCAGGATGAGGGCTTCAGTGGAAAGCTGGACAAGGAAGGAGAGGGGAGAGACCACAAATTTTCTGTGAACTACTGTGTGTCATAGTTGTTGTTTAGGTCAAATACACTGCTGGAAAGTACCTCTCTCCAAGAAGAGACTGGTATTCAGCTAATTATCCCAAACCAAGCTATATGTAATTACAGCTTCTGTTTTCAAAGGCATTTGCCAGTTTGGGCCAGTTGCCATTTTGTGAATAGTTCTTTGTCACAAGCTTGCTGGCAGTCTGATGTAAGTGGCTGCTATGCATTAAATTTGAGCTATATGATTGGTCATGTGTTTTATAATGGGATATAACTCTCCTTTCTTTTGGTGACTGTAACTCTTAAAGAACCTGTTGGGGAGGAATGACACAGTGATTAATGCCTCAGTATGGACTACAGAAGACCAGAGGTTCAAGACCTTGGACTGCTGCAACCTTCCTATGCAATCTTTGGCAAACCCTGTAAAGATAGATCCAAAAAACTACCTAAGTGTCTCCAAATCAGGCGCTGAAAAAGCTTAGCTTTTGGCAGAAGTGAAGTCCATAATGATATATTAAGAACCAGTGCTCCCAATCTGGTGTGTGGGAACAGTATGGCCCTTCTAAAAGGAGTTCATCCAGCCTTTCTCCTGCCCCCTGGTAAGCAGGAAAGTGCCTGCACCTGGCTGGTATGATCTGGGATAAACTGGGGTCAGCGGCCAGTCATCCTTGTTTCTTCTGTGTGCTAGAGATGTCTGAACCTGGTTTGGAGTTGCAGCCTGGAGCCTTCTCCTGAGGTAGGCATTGTGAGCATTTCTTTCTAAGCAAGGTTGTCATTTTACGTTCTTATGTGGTGAAATTTCCTTCTACTGCTACATCTCTGGATTTTGTCCTTAATTTCCCTGTTTCTTCTTGCTACTCAGCAATAGCATGTAGGGATATTATATGAGTGCTTCTCTTTTAAGGATAACAAGGTGCTGAGGTGCTTTAGTAAGGAGGGATTGCATGAGAGCTTTGAGTGTTGACTGGTTTTGGAAATGTAGTTCATACAAGCACATATGACAGTATAAAACCTCTCAAAATATTTGTTGTGCCTGTACAACTTACAGTGAGGTTTATATTAGTAACAGATGTAAAGCTTTGTATGCTTCAAGTATAGGGGCAATAGTTATAGCTTTCAAATGGAGCCCAGCTCTAGGAGCTGAATAAAAGTACACCCAACTGCTATTTTTCAGCAAGCCCCTGTTCGTGGCACTCACTTTACAAGGAATGATTTCTATTCCTCCTGCAGTAAGCCCTTGTGGTCAGCTGGCAATCAGAGTCTGTTTTATCTTGGCTTTTTTCCTCACCTAGCAAAAGGGGTCTTTGGGCCTCCTGGGACACCAGAGCCCTTCAAACAGCAACTGGGGGACAGGGGCAGCCAAGTGGTGTTTGGCACAAGTTGGTTTGAGGGACCTGTGGTTCCCCTGGCCTCCTCTGTGTCTAGTGCTTTGGCTGCCGAAGGCTTAGGAGAGAGGCATTAGAAGTGTTCTTGTGGTCATTGCAACAGGGCATGGGGCAGAAGCGGCTGCTCTTGAGATCCTTGTGCCTCTGCTCCAGCCAATAGAAGGTTAATTTAGCTTGAGATATTTGAAGCTTCAACTTTAAGTGGCTAGTGTGGGCATGTACTCGTTGCTTGTAAATACAACTCTTTCAGAAGAAAGGGTCGGTGTTTGGGCTTTTCCTATCTTGGCTGCCCTTTAAGACTTTCTACTTTCATCAATCATCCATTGCTGAAATAATTTCCTTTTTTCTGAAACCACCCTTCTGTTGTCACATGTCACTACATGGGGTGCAAGCTTTCACCTGTGTCACTTGTTACATGATAGAGTTGTGAGCCTCTGGTGAAGACCAGGATCCCTGGAGGCCCTGTTGAGGATCGCGTATAACCCCCTTTGGGCTGGGAAAACTCGGGAAAGAAGAGCAGAGGCTGTTGATATGAAGCCAAAGACTCCACTGGCTTCAGTTGGCTTTGGGAATGAAGGATTAAAGTTATTCATTTTGCTGGTTATATGTCCTGCAATGTAAATAAAATTTACATTTAAATTCATTCAGAACCTGGAGTCCTTCCCAAAAGGGAAGGATTGTGGGTATTTAGGTGGACTGAAAACTATTTCTCAGCTAAAGACAGAACATAGCAACTCCACTAAAACATCAATACAATAAATATGACTACTTTTCCATTACTGTATTTTCAGCCATAAAATCTGAATGGGAGCTCTTCTCTCTGTTCCCCACAGAAAGAGATTCCTGCACATTTTTTGTGGTCTTTCTAGGCATTGAGATGAATTGATTGTAAGTTCCATTTATATAAATTGCATGAGTATTGTCTGCTGTGACATCTGACACAACTTATATGATGATACTGGTGTGATGAATTCTGGAGATGCTCTGAAGTTAATTTAGTTAGAGCAATAATAAATATTTTGTCAGGAGTGTAATTTTCAGGGGTGGTAGAAGTCCTTGCTGGAAATTAGCAGTCAAGTAATTGGTGCATTTTGGCTGCCTTGAATTACCAAACCACTGAAAATCACAGGTGTAGAATATATACCAGCACTACAAGATGTATATTTGGTAGCTGTTATCCATGTTAAATTAGTATGTGCATCTCCATCACATTGTGTGTCTTGATCAAAATTTACAAGTTCTCCTTTAGACAACTTCCCTGCTTTCAGACTGTAGGGTTGAGTCCAAAAGTCCTCTTGGACAAAACAGTTAAAAAGTCAATTGGTTTTAAGCCTGCACATGCTGAGAGATTGAGTCCTTAGCTTTCTCTGGTGTTCTTTCCTTGCAGGAAGGGCTGAGTTTGCAGTGGCTCTGCCCATCCGGTCCTGAGGGTAGATGCTTCATTTGTGCCTGTGTGCTTCTGTGTGGTTTTCCCTTGTTCTGTGCCAGTGCTTCATCTGTGACTTTCTCAGCTGCCACACTGGTGATCCTGCTCCAGGGGAGATGCCAAAGAGGAGTCTCAGGTTTGAGGAAGTTTAGAAACCTTGTTGCGTAGCTCCTAGAGCACCAGATATGCAATATCTAGTAGGAGTTATGTGACATGCTATGTGTGGGCTGAGATAAAGCTGCTTGAGGTTGGTTTAATTCAGTTCAGGGTAGGGCTGAAGCTTTGAAATAAGTGTCTCTGCCTCCAACTGCCCTGTGGAGATTATTAGGCTTTGCCACCAACACAAAACAGTAGGTGAGGCTTTGAGACTGACCCACAATAGGG
>NW_010100694.1:25305-33719 GCF_000699245.1 Pterocles gutturalis | reverse complement strand
AGGGAAAGAAAGGATTATGGTGAAAATTCCCCTTGCTTAAGCTGAGGAAAGGAATTAAATAAGAAAGGATTTCCATTAAAAAGAACAGACTTGCTCCTATTTTGAGTTCTTTATTTTTCCTTGTTTTCTTTTATTTTCTCTTGTTGTGTTTTATTTTTTTCCCCACACTCACTATGCCAGTTATGACGTGACTATAGCAATAAGTTTAGCAAAATCTTTCTGGCTTTCAGTTAAGCACTGCCGTGACAGATTCTGAGACCTGGTTTTATATGTTGAGGAAAGAGAGGTTTGGGTAGGAAAAAAAAGTCGAACCATCTCAAAATCGAACTGTGCTCACATGCTATGAGGTTAAAATGTTGTATGGCCTCTTCCTAATAGCCAACTTGTCTGGCTCAGGATTGAATAGTGTTGATGTTAAAAGGTCTGGTAGGTCTGTTCTTCCAAATAAGATCTGGGTAGTAAAGCAGACAACAGTTCATTCTGAGTGTATAACAGAGTGACACAAAGACAAATAACTTGGTGAAAGAGCCCTGGGAGTGATTGTGGAATTACCTAATTGGGGATAAATAAGAGTAGAGGTCATCAGCATCCCAGCTTTTACTAAATCTAGGTTGACTGCTTAAGAAAGGAAATATCTTTCAAGAAAGTGTGGAATGCTTGCCAAGATGTTAGGTGTTGGAAAAATCAAGGATCATAAAGGGAATTTACATTCTACAGTGTAAAACTGAAGGATAACTGGAAACTTTTCTGATAGCACAACAAACTAAAGAGACAGTCCCTACTGTGCCATCAGAATATAGCAGGTTTAGAGACTGTACAGAGACATTTATTGAAAAACCAAGCGTGAAAAATGCAAATGTGCTCTAATATGTACATGTTCTAACCAGAACAAGCCACATAAATTGAACAAAATCTGACTGGTTGCAAGTAGTTTAAACTTGGTTTATTTGATTGTGTTATGTGGATCTGTGGAAAAAAAAAGAGATTAATTTTACAGACAATAAATGTATCTCTTTAGAACCACATTTAGAAGTTCTCCTCTCTTCTTCCCCCCTGCCAGCATCCCTTCTCCCTTGTATCAATCTTCCCTAGACACTTTCTCCTCCCTTAGTGTGCAGTCACTCAAACCTGACATTAGCTGCAATGGAGAGGATGGGAATTTTGGGGGAGAGGGGGGAGGAGGAGTGAGATAAGAAGGGAGAAAAGAAGCTGAAATAAATGGTTGGAGGAAAAGAAACTCTAAAGTACATTAGCAACTGACTGGAAGTATTCTCTGTCAGTAAGCCTGCTTTAGGAGACTCTACTAATTTCTCCTTCAGTTCCCTTAGGATCTTGTGTGAAATATGTTGAAGGAGTTTGAACTGATGCATATATGAAGCACATTCCCTTTGTGGTGTAAAACAAATAAAAATCAATTTCTCTTCTTTGATTCTGTCACAAAATGTGAGCAAAAATCACTACCTCGGCAGTAAGACCAGGTAAATTTAAGTAAACGATAGAGTGCCATTCAGAGTTAATTTCTCTGTCACGTCGGTTCAGTGTTATACCCAGATTATTTTTTTTTAAATTGATAAATGCTTTTGTGGCCAACGCTGACTTCTGCAATGACTAAATTGATAAGCACTAGCCCACCTACTGTGTTATAACTAAAAGGTAGTAATTTGTGCCAGACAGGGGGGCTTCTTATACCAATAAGCATCTCTGGATACCCCTTCTTGCTTATTGCAGGGACTTTGGGGTGGATGCAGTGTGTAACTTGAGTGGTACGAAGAGGTCTCCTTAATCCTCTGTCCCTCCTGAACAAGTGGCATAGGGAGCAATGCAGCAAATTACCGGTTTGGAGATGTCAGTCACACCGAATTATGAGCCCAGGTAAGATGTTAAACAGGCTTGGTTTGGAGGAGTCAGGCTCCCCTAATGACCCCTATAGAGCTGAAGAGGGTGGACTAATCCATACAGGTTGGGTCCAGGCAGAGCTGGCAAGACTTGCATGAGATTGGCCTGAGGAGCACAGCAAAGCTTTGATTCAAATCCTGGTGAGAGTGGCATTGGGAATGAACCCATGACTATTAAAGAGCTTTGGATCAGGCTTCAGGTAGGTATTGTAAATAAAGTTAGTTTCATTTAGTCCTAACTAGAGAATAACATGTCCAGACAACAAACATACCTCCTATGTGCTTAGGAATTGAAGGGTTTGAATTTTGAGATCTGTTTTTCTTGCGTTTCTTTGGAGTGTGTTCTTTTCTCTGTTGTTGTTGTTGTGTGGTGGATTTTCATTGGAAAAGGACCAATCTTTCAGACCAACCTTTCATTGCTGCACAAGGAAAAGCCAGGTGGGTAGTCTCTCTAAGATGTGGGAGAAAAAGAAAGACTATGGTTCTTGCTGCAGTCGAGGTCCAAAGTTGAAATTTTGATCTTCAGCAGTCAGTACCATTATCTGAACTAGCGAGAGTGTGCATGTGTGCTTGGGGGAACCTGAGTCTGAAGAGAGAAGGTAAAGAGAGCAGTAAAAAAAGAAGTGGAGAATTAAACTGTCAGTCAGACTTAAGTTGCTTTTATCTATTAAATAGCAATTTAAATAGTAACATACAAGTATTTCACAGTCTGCTTTTCAACAAACTTTTTTTTAAACAGTGAGACAGTGCTGATGTGATTATGGCAATAAATTATTATGGGCTAAAAAAAGAGAAGAATTACACTGCATTTTGAATACTGTAAAACTTACAGTAAGTCTGTGGTTTCAATACCAGTAAATAGCTCTTATTATATTACAGAATAAGCATTCTTTGTTTGGAGACTGAAGGCAGAAATTAAAAAATATGGTTCATATATGAAAACATTTTTTAAAAAAGTCTCATAAGGTCATATTACTGCAGTGAAACAGCTGAAACCAAAAAAGCTCAACAAGGACCCTATTTCAGGGTATGATGAGTGGTGTGATGGAGCAAGCTAGATGACTGTATATTGCACCAAAAGCAGCGAAATATGAACCAGGTGATTTCAGATCCACTGCTCTGCATGGGCTACATCACTGCTGTGACAGCAGGCCTTTGCTCATGGCTTGGGGCATACAGAATGATCAGTCCCTTAAGCTGTTACACATTGATGCTTAGGTCTACCAAGACTTAGCATAGTCACCTTATTTCCCTTGGCATCACAATGCTATTTATTGCACAAGTCCAAGGTCTTGTCTCCAGGCTGTGCTGACCTGTCTCTCATTTAAACAGTCCTGTTATGCCAAATGGTAGTACGAGTGCCCAAAGGGATTGTCATGTCAAAAGGTCTCCTGAAATATCTTGTGCTTGGATATAGCGATGATGACTGACTCTGGGAGGATCTAGCTCGAGTGCTGCAGAGAGAACTGGCTTTTCCCAGTGGTCAGGTGTTGAGATCATTGTGAAAAAGGTGGCAACATGTTTATTGAGCACTAGATCGTTTTGAGGTCCTACTGAAATACTGCTCAGTGCCTTAGATTGCTCATGGGTTTGTAGGAGGGAGGTACGCCTGGCTTGCAACCAGACTGCTGGCATGTAATTATCCTTACCCTTGTGCAATACTGCTGCAACTGTAAATAACTGCTGTGGTACTCCTACAGCCCCTGAGGCCTCAATGTGACACTTGGCCAAGAAGAGCTTGGGTTTGATAAACCCTCAGGCTGGGTGCCAGCCCTTTCCTGGAAAGGTGTAGGAGGGACATGTTGAGGACCTGGCCTGTGTGAGGAGGTGAGAGAGGGATTCAGCCACTGCAGGCACAACTGAAGTGGCACTGAGCTATCTCGGGATGGAAACTGTGCATGGGATTCAGCTCCATGTTAAAACACAAACTAAGATTTCTCTTTTACTCTGATTGTATTATTAATGTTGAAAAGTCTCAACAAAGATGTTAATCCACTCTGTGTGTCAGTACTACCTTAGTTCATTTGAAGTGCCTTGAATTTAATTAATTCTTTTAAAAAAAGAGACCATCTATTCCTGTAGTAACTCATGCAACAAGATTGAAAGTGTGTACAATCATGCTGATGAGGTACTGAGACCATTGCCATTGGAAAGAGGCCTGTGTAAATCTGTAGGTCTGTAGTAGAGTCTGCTGGCTGTGGTAGAGGAAACTTCTCACTTGTGTTGAACTGCATGACTTGTGCTTGACTGGAGTACTGGGAGGAGTTGGATTTACATCTTGGAAAAGAAGAACATTTGGTCTGGATAGAATGATGTGGCAGATATGATGGTGTACCTCTGATAATGTTTCCATTCTCATGGAAAGTAAGTGGAGACTGTTGCATTCCCTTCTTAAATGCACATTGTTCCTACTATCATTTTTCTTTAGTGGATTTGTGTATCCTCTAGAGTTATATTACACAGAGGAAGCCTTTTATAAACAGTCATCTCTCTTTGAGTCCCCTGAAAATGTTGCAAATAGCTAATGTTTTGTGCCTGCAATGGATCAATCACTGAATGACAAGAGACTGATTGGTCCTTTTAGTTGCCATTAAGTACAGCAGAGTCTGAAAACTGACCAGATTTTTGTAAGAACTAGCAAAAGCTACACCCTTCCAAGAGCATTCTCTGTTCATTTGAATGATAAGTATTATTTTTAGTCAGTGAGGGTTTGGCAAAATTTGGTCTATAGTACATTACTAATTCTGCAAGTGAAATGCCAAGTAGACTGTTCATTATGCTTATTTCTAAATCCTTTTAGAAACACTGAGATTTTGCTTTGAGACTTTCCCTAGATAGAGAAATAACTACATTTGCAGCTAGCAAGGGTGGTTTCCCATAGACTCCAGAGAACTTCACAGAGGAAAAAAAAGAATGTTACCTTTCTGATTACTTTCATCTTCACAGGCGCAGGGAGGAAAATCATAAAAGCATGGTACAGACTGGGGGCAAATGAACAAGAGAATTGAATGAGATGTGAAAAAAAATAAGGCAATAAGATTCAATAAGACCACCATGATTTGTTTCTGTCTTACGAGTTTTAATTTCTGTGTTAAGAAAAACTGAGAGGCCAAGGAATAGCCCAGACTGAAGTAAAAACCATACTGAGTCCTTTCCTCAACAGATGAAGGAGAATAACTCAATTAACTTTAACATTCTTTTTTTTTTTCTTTTAAGATAAATTTTCACTTGTTTTCCTATGGTAGGCCATCTTTTCATTAGTAATGTAAAATGCTATGCATGTATTTGGTTCTCTCTTTGCTTAATATGTTATGCTTATATCTTTGCTTATATGTACCTTGTAAGCTGAGGCTCCATTAGTCTTGTTTTCCTGGCTGTCTTTCAGACTGAGAATTATGAGGTTAAACCTTCTTTAGTTTCCTTTCCTGACCCTTTGGGGTGAAATCCTGGCTCCATCAAGGTCAATGCCAAAGCTGGTGTTGACTAAAGTGGGACTTGAATCCTCTTATGAAAAGAGGGTGGGATAAGGGGCAGAGAGAGACATTTTCAAGTAAACACTGCCAGAAAATTTTTTCCTATATGTATATTTTAGGGCAGTTCAGATGTATAAAAAAAAATTATTTAGACGCCTCTGAATAGTTTTGAAAGAGTGGAGCTGCAACATGCTAATCATCTAATAATGGCTAACAACTAATCATCCAATAATGACCACTGGCCACTTAAATGTAAGAAAATAATTAAATTATTTTCTGAATCGAGGCAATGATGTCTTTTGAATTGTCCTACACATTTGGTTTTAACTAGATCAGGCTTTGGCAAATGCTTAAAATATTGTGTTGATAGGCTTTCATTCGTATTTTAAAAAGAATTGTTACTATTTGCTCTTCATTTCTAGTATGCATCCTTAAGAGGTGGACACTGGAAGGCAGGAGAAGGAAAATGTTTTCCGTGGAAAGAGTAGCAGAGTTGAGATATCAACAATCTCAAAGACATGCAGAAAAACTGTACCGTTTAGCTGTGATGGCTTTTATTTTTCATTATTCTTTCATGGTATTGCAATGAGGAGATGAATAGAAAATGCTTCACTTAACACAATGACTGTGAGCAAGTTCTGTTAAGAATTAATATTACCTGTTCTTTTGTAACAGTAAAGTAGCTGGATCACTTTGCCACTTCTATTTTTTTAATCACTTTTTCCAGAACTGAGGAGCATAAATCAGGTATTTGGCAACTTCCAACAACAATCAACTGATCAGTTTGACAGGCCTAGAAAAAGAAGAAATCTTTTGACACCTATTATTCATCTAGAATTATTAGACTGAACAAGCCTGAACAAGAAGGTGTATGATTGGCCAAATAATTTGGAGAAGTGTAATGTAAAATATCAAGAAGTAACAGCAACCATCACCTAAATGGCATGGTAGATTGGCATCATGGCACTGTTAAGCCAAATCATCATTCTGCGAGGTTTGCATTGAGGTGGAAGGTGTATTACTGTAATTAAATAAAGTATACAGAAGAGTGAGGGAAAACCCCAAGTCCCTTATTGAAAGTATATGGTGCCAGTTGAGACTAGAAGAATCTAAAAAAAGGATTTCTAGAGCACATTTAAATTACTGGATGTTGCAAATGTTTGTGAATTTTTCTCCTAACTTATATTAAACAGTAATATTTTAAAATAAGTTCTTTATTTAATACCACCTTAGATCTTAAGGTGCTGCAGGTTCTTACATACAGACTCTGTGATGATTTCTGCTCCCCCCCCCCATTTAAAAACAAAAATAAGGAACTTCTGTCTTTACCTTAGCAGTAATAATAGCAATAAACCTGGAAGATGAAACTTCCTAATGGCTTGAAAACAGATCAGGTGCTGAATAAAAGAATTTCAAAAAAAAGTGAAAGTATTGTAAAAGTTTTGTTGCTGCTGTTTGGTACCTATTTAACTCCCTTGGAGAAACTTTAAAAACCATGAAGAGATGAAGGGTAACTTTAAAGAATAGATTCTTTCAGCCTTCAGGAAGAATATTTTTCCTTGTTTTCTTCAGTGCTTTGAAATCTAGGACCCAAATCTTCTGTGCCCCCAGAGTATAGCACATCGTAGCTTTTTATGATATGAGTCCAGTCCAATTGACTTGAAGGGAACCAGGGCTTTGTCTTTTTTTTTTTTTCTTTTTAACTTTCCATAACGGCTGACATTCTTCTTAATGGAGCCCAAAGGAACTCTTATGTTTATACAGAGCTTTCATCAGCCTATGTAACTATTTCCCACACTAATCAATGTTATCTGCTTCTGAGGGAAAAGAGCTCTTGATTGTGGGATTTTGGGAGGGATGGAGGTGTGTGTTTGTTTTTGAAGATGCGCAGATAAGTCTTTATTAATATTCTTGGATTTAATGGCTGTCGGGTTGTTCTGTGCTGGATGGGTCTTATTTCTGATTTTCATTATTTTACTATCCATATCACTGAGGGGAGAAAGGCTTGCCAGTCTTCTCTGTTAATGTTTCATTGGAAGTAGAATGCTTAATAAATGCAGACATAATTATGTCCAAATGCACTAATTATGCTATTTTTAATTCTGGTTCATAGTTTTTAACATTTCTGTGGCAAAACCACTGCTGTGTCTATCCAAAGAGTGATTTTCTTTATTCTAGGGGTATAGTGAACAGAAATACGTCATTAAGACCACTGTGCCTTCAAGAATGTTAGGGGACAGTATAGCTACATCAGCAGCTTTTTTGTATTGTTCTTGTATAAATGCAAAATAATAGTCCCTGCGTCTTACTGTATTATATATAAATATCATATACAGTGAGACATCCCAAAGATGTGATTTGAACATTCACATGAAAGGGATAAATTTAATAAAATCCATAGGTCTTAACTCTGATTTGAATGGGACAAGATAAGCATCAAATAATTGCAGTAAAACAGATGAAGAGCAGATGTTTTCATTTCTAAACTGTTTGATGTACTACCATCACAGAGTATAGCTTGCTTTCTTCAGGAAAGTCCCACACTAGAGTTGTATATTACAATAAGAATTAAAATAATGGGTAAAATTAATCTTGTATTTGAGCCAAACAGTTGACTTCAGTGTCCATGCAGGTAAATATGCAGTGACCTTACTGCTCAGTAGATGAATGAAGGAGATGAGTCATTTAGATTCTTGTGTGAGTTTATAAAATGTCAAAATATACCAGACTGGCTCTGATTTATGCTAGGACAGTACTATTACAGTGGTTCAGGTCAGAATTTGTTCTTCCCCAGCTCCTGATGGCTCTGACTCCCATTCTGAAACAGTGTTTTTCTTAACCTATCAGCTTCTAACCGTAGTGAAGGGCTCATGTGTCTTTTCCAAAGCTTGCATGTGGGATCTTCTTGGCCCCAAGTGTTTGTGCTGAAGGGCTGGGGAGCTAAGAGCTACTGTGAGTGTTTGCATGCATACATGGGCAGCTGAACATGTATAAATACTGCACAGACAGCTGTACCTCTAACCTGAGTCTAACTCCAGCTAATCTA
>NW_010100694.1:279-25274 GCF_000699245.1 Pterocles gutturalis | reverse complement strand
TGTAGCTATCAAAGAGAGAAAGAGCGTTCAATACTCTGTTGGGGTGTAAACTTATTTCACGTGTTCCAAATATCAATTGCTCTGCTGGTCAGAAAAGCCTGTTTAAAGATGCAGAAAATGAAACTCTTATTTACCCTCCATAGCACCTTGTTCCTATAAATCTTATTTATGAAGTCTTCATACAGTGTATTCCACTTTTAAATGCTAATATCATGCAATACTTAGCTAGTTACTTTGAGCTGCCACTGCAAATCCATCCAGTGGTTAGAGACATGGGCTAATGCACGGTGGGGCACTGCTGTAGTCCTCTTACGTTGCTCCACTTTTGCAGAGAAAGTCCTTTTACAGTGTAAAGAAGCCTTGGTAAATGTATGAATCAAGGTCAGTGTTCCACATTGGGAAGGATTCAAACATTGTTGTATTTCCAATAGTACCCACTTCTAGTTCATTTTATTGACTGTTCAATTGTCACTAGAGAAAAGGAAATGCACTTTAAGTCATACTTCTGTTTTTTTCAGTATTCCAGTCCAACATTTTCCATGTATTCAAGAAACGTCAGGGGATAAAATGATGGGCATTTGATATTAAAATCTATGTCCTATGAAAAAGTTTGCCATGAATCAACTGTGCAAAAACCACATTTTTGTTCTATTATAAACGGCTATTCATACAGCCAGTCTGTGAACTTTTAATCCTTCTGTCATTAGTGACTGGATTTCACTCTGGCAGCTTTTTGGACAGAAATGGAAACTTCTGACAAGCTCCATAAAGATGTGATTTTTGGCAAAAGGGACTTTTTTGATGTTCCTTTTAAATTAAAACATTTTGCTCTACAATTGCCATCAGGGGCCAACTAGGGCAGACTTAGTTAATTTTTCTGTCTGACTTTTTTTCTCTGAATGCTACAAAAAAAACCCATCAATTATTCTGGTAAATGTTCCTTATGTATTTAAAAAGCCATATATTTCATTGGAAGAAGAGTGCTTTGTTGGAAATAAAAATGGCTCCAGGGGTAGATAAACTTAACTGGTGTAAACTCCAGAAGCTCCAGTGGATGCCCTGTGGTGACTTAGCTACCTGTCCTGTAACAGTGATTCCCAAATTAGGAGGTATGTTCCTGGTGATTAAGGGTGAAGTCATGAGTTTGAGAAAATCAGCTTAATTCAGTATTTACATATTTGGTTGAAGATAACGTGCCAGTCTATAGTACAGTTGCAGTGGTGAAACTCATTGGTTCCCAGAACATCGATGTTCTTCTTAGATGGACAAATATTTTAGACTTGACTCCTCCCACCCTCTTTCTCTTGTATTCTGAAAGCCTGAGGAGCTGCTTATACTGTGTATTGCAAAACTCCTGCTGCTGTGAGATTAAGATCTCTGACAGGCTTGTTTGGGTGATTCGGGGACTAGGTCACTCTAATAAGACATGCAAAATATGGGGCAGTGCTGCCTCAGCTGTGCTGCAGGCTCTGTTTGCTCAGTTCTGCAAATGTCCCTCTTGGCCAACATTTAACACTGTGGCTGGCACAGCAGAAATTGCTCTGAAGCTTGGTTCACACACATTTGCTCCATAGGAACAGCTGGACTCCTCTTTTGTGCTACTAATAAGAATCCTGCATGCTTAAATTGATCTTGCTCTCAGAAATGATTTAAATGCTCTATAATAAAGTGCTATTTGAAACTCATGGGGTTTTAAAATCTGCATTTATAGAGAAAACGTGTGTAATAATGCACAGAATACCCGGAGGGAAATTTAAAGTGACATAGTTACAAGTACTTCTAGGGTCTTTCTTGATTTATGATGTCATTAAGACTCAGCTGTAATTATCTACATCTTCATAGCTTTCCATTTTTTTAACTTACTCTGTCATATATGAATTTTGTTACAAATAAAAATTAACAAGAGTTGGCCACATTCTAGAGGTTTGAACTTTAAAATAATAGTAAAAAATAATAAATGCTTCACATAAAGTTTAACATTGTGGCTCGATATTTAAAGTTG
The DNA here is from genome assembly GCF_000699245.1 of Pterocles gutturalis. NCBI lineage: Eukaryota > Metazoa > Chordata > Aves > Pterocliformes > Pteroclidae > Pterocles > Pterocles gutturalis. The sequence continues at coordinate 23,272 of NW_010100694.1, read as the reverse complement.
TTTCCCACCCCTTGAAATGCAGGAAGGGAGGGAGAAGTGAGGTTTTGAAGTGGGACCATCCCCTTCACCTGCAGTATTACTTCCTTCTGGCTCTATCCGTGGTCATTCTTCATGTGATGTTTATGCATGAAGTACATATTCTGTTGTGAACTCTTTAATGTGCTGTTCAGTAGCCATATCTGAGGACAACCATCTGGTTGAAAAATTGCTGCAAAGATGGTCCATGAATCGTGAGAGCAGTGCCTTGTGTAAGACAGTGGTGGAAAGCAGTTTTCAAGGTGGGAACTGAGTGACACTTTGGAAAGGAATCCCCTCTGGAGGTGGAATGTGCATCTACTGACAGAGCTTCAGGCACACAGTATTGGTGTTCAAATCCGTCTTCTGCAATGCTACTGCAAGTGTAGCCTTTTGCCCTGAAGTATTGTTACTCAGAATAAGCACAGCTTCTCTTTTTTCTTTCTTTCAATGATTTTCTTATTTCTACCTTTCTTGTTTCTTCTTCAGCTATGCACGTGGCACAGTTCTGTTAATGGTGTATGCTTATAGTCTCAACCAATAAAATCCTTAAGTGGCTAAATTACTTTAAATAGCTTTCTTTGATCTCAGCTGCCCTGAAGTATGTGCTTCTGTGCTTTGTTAAAATCAGGCCCAAAAATGGGCAGACAGCTGAAGATTTTGGAGCAAGAGCAAAACCAGGTCAGGTCCAATCAAACTTCTAAACCTTATTCTGGGTTTCAAAGCAAGATAGAGAAGACTTCAGTCAAGGGGGAATAGAGTAGAACATCTCCAAGGAGACAAAGCTACTTGTTCAACTGTAACTGTTATCCCTAGTACAAGCGAGTATTACTTCTTGGAGTGCTAGAGCCATCTTAAATCACTTGTGAGGTCTATGGTCACAAATGAGAAGAAGAGCATGGCAGAAGCATTATTCTATCCACAACTGCCTGTTCTTGTCATCTGCTCCTCTCCTCTTCCCCTATGTGTGTTCCTTCTACTAAAAACCTTCTCTGTAGGCAATTCAAACACAGATATCATTAGTGAAAAATCTTCCTTTCCACCCCTGGTGCTGACTTGACTGTTTATTCCTTTTGTTCTATTTTGACAATCCACCATAATAGATGCAATATCAATATTTAAAGTTGTTTGGGTTATTTTGGAGCTTCTTGGGTATGATAAATACTTTAATTTTGCATTCAAGTTTTCTTTTAAAATAATTTTGTAGGACTTGAAATTTATTTCTCCTAGAAGCTGTTCTCCTGAACCTTGTTAAACAAAGCATGGATGAAGATTGGGATTACACTGTTGCAGTGACCCACTGCTCACTGTGGTGGGATACAGTGTTGGAGACAAGGAAAATACAAATAATTAGAGGTTTGGAGGGTTTGGTGTGCTGGCCAAGTGGAAGGAAAGAAAGAAATGGCCTTGGGCTGACCTAAAAATGAATGTGCATTTTTGGGATTATTGGCAAAACAGAAAGTAGGAACTTGAGTTATAATCTATGTCCTACACAGTGGTCCATGGTTACTCATCAGGGAATGGAGAGGAATGAAGTTCATATCATGTTTCTACCTGATTCAGAGCAGACATTCTTCCTTGAGAAATGTTATATTGAATTCCAGTCTGCCTTTCCTTTTCTTGGCCTTTTGAAGCTACTCCACATTACATGAGGATTTAAATGACTGAACTGTAAAAAGACAGAATGAAAAGACATATATTCTGGCTATGACTCTCACAATGGAGTGAGGGGGAGATACTGTTTTCATACAGATTCTAGTGTGTACTATAGTAGAATCTATTTATCTGTTCCTACCTAGAAATTGTGTGTAACCTATTCTGGTTTTGTGGCCTGTGCTGGAGTGCTTTTGGAATCCAGTTATGTTGAAGTATTTGAAAACTAGTAAAATAACATGCTAGCACCTTGAAAAACAGTTATTTTCTTCCTTATTTTTATCCATTTTCCAAGTACAACTAAGGTTAAGTGGTTTTGAGTAGTGAGATTTTCAACATAAGCTTTTTCCTTTTTTTTTCCCCACTCTTCATTTCTCCGTCTGTCCTGAAGAAGAAAAATATGCTTAACCATCCTGGAAACACTAAAAACCTGCTGTTTTCTCTACTAGAAACAATTTAAGTAAGGCAAAGTGAATAAAGCTCCTTAGTGCTTCCTACTGGCTTCATTGTGGCCAGAGCTGTGAGATGCTGGAAGCACTATCAGGATTACATCCGTGTGACAAATTCTGTCCTCACTTTCAACCCATGCAAACTTGCTGGAGTTAAATGCTACAGAACTTGGCCCCTTGAACCTGTCTAGTTCCCCTTGTCTTTCTTTCTGTCTCGAAGATAAAAAACTCAGCTGAAAAACTTGACTCTCCTTGAGTTGACAAGATTTTTTTTTTTTTTCCCCCAGGAACTCTCATCTATGTATGATTTCCATCAATTCAAAGAAAGCCACATATGCCCACACATGTGGAGCACTGGATGCTTCTATAATCTCTCAATGAGTGCTCAGTGGTAGCATGCAAAACTGAAAGTAGAAAAATAGAAATACAGGCTGTGTGGTGAATGGATTGAGAGCAGCCCTGAAGAGAAGGACTTAGGGGTGTTGCTTGTTATGCAGAACTTCCATTAACAGCAGGCAGCATGAAGTATTTTTTCCCCCTCAATGGGAGACTATGGGGCAAGTCTGTAGGCTGTGTGAACTGGAAGTAGATGGATCTATCCTGATTTGCATCGTAAGGGCTGGGTTCAGATCTTCGGACAGTGTTCCCTCTGTTCACTACACCAGCCATTGGTTTGTGAAACATCTGCTGAAGATCATAGAATCATAGCATGGCTTGGGTTGGAAGGGACCTTAAAGATCATCTAGTTCCACACACACACCCCCCCCATCATGGGCAGGGACACCTTCTACTAGATCAGGTTGCTATAAGCCTCATCCAACCTGGCCTTGAACACCCCCAGGGACGGGGCATCCACAGCTTCTCTGTTGGGACAGTGTCAAATGCTTTGAACAAGTCCAGTAGATGTTAATACTGTAAATAAAATTGTTTTTTGGTTTTTTTTCAAAATGCCCCCAGGACTTCTACAGGAGTGTCCACTATATTGCTTTGTAGCTCCTACATCTCTTAAGTAGTAACTTGAGTAGAATTAGTATGAACTGTAACTGAGAGGGCAATGGTAGGGCAACACTGGGTGAGATGTTCCCATCTGCATCAGAGGAACTGGTTTAGACAAGAACAAGAAGGTAAGTAATAGATGCTTTAAACTTGGTGGTAAAAGACTGACTCTCAGGTGCTTTGAATGCCTTACATCATCCAGACTTCTGAGGCTGTTTAAAGTTACTTGCTGCCTCAAAATCCTCTAGAAACTATTACCTTATATGAAATGCAAAGCCACTAAATTCTTTCCTAATGACAGTCATTCAGAATGGATAGTTTAGAGTTATAGCGAGCCTTATGCCAGGGACTTCTTATAGTGAAACAAGACCTAAGCAGTACATTTCTTAAGAAAACCTTTTAATCAATGTAACAAAAACTGCCTGAATTTAATGGGAGAGAGAATAACACAGGAGAAAGCTAATGATTTTCTTCTCTTTCTTTGCCTAAAGACATCTTTTTTTTTTTTCCCCTATTCACTTGTTTTCTACTTGTTTCTTCCTTATGCTCCTGTTTAAATGTGTCCATGGGACTAAAAGTGTTTAGTTACTCAGCCAGGAATCAGAAACATGATTATGGGGGCCTAGGTGATGAATTACACAGCAGAAATGGTGCATGGAGAAAGTAGTTCCCTTGTGAACAACTTACAAGCAAAAAAACTGTTGACTTGCACTACCTAAACACTTACAAGTAATTTATCCACTCACAAGCGTCTGGATTAAGTTTTTTTTATGTTGATGTAAATTTTACAACTATTTAAGGCACCATCCCTTTATAGATTGCTTCAGATTTATTAGGCTTTTCTCAATATCATACAGTTAATGGGAAATATGGATGTTAAACTTGCACTAAGCTGGCAGTGAGGTGGCTTCCCTTCAAGATGAAATGTTCTTAACCTGGGACCAGAGAAGGTGTCAGTGTGTCTTCTTTCTATGAGCCTACATGAAGAAGCTTTCCATTTCTATGAAGCTCATGTCAGCAGAGAAACCAGCCTCTGATGAATTTAATTTGGGTATGTATGCATGCTGCCTCTCTCCGAAGTGCAACAGAGTCCAGAAAGCCATACTGTCAGGCCATCCAAGATTGTCGGATGTCTCTGACTTGTTCATTTGCATAAAATTAAAGCTGAGGTACTTCTACAGCCAAACATAACACACACTGGCTAACAAGAACACCTATGACACACAGTTCAAAGTTTATTACTGAACTTTTACTGAATAGCCTCTGGAACTTGATTTCTTTTCCATTGGTGAGGGAGTATGGAAGTAGCTGCCAGGCACTGCTTTCAGTAACCTACATTTTTTCAAGATGTTTAGCAAATAATCTCTGCATCTGGCCGAGTCCTTCTTGAGCAGCTTTGAAGCCTGAGCTTGAAACAGGCACGAAACTGAAGAGGTGAAGGCTACAAAAGTAGAGTACACACCCCCTCCATGCCTCAGAAGATGTGGGTGTCAACTGTTTTATTCCAAAATGAGCATAAGGTGCTTCCTGTGTGTCAAGTTTGACACCCTCTTTCATTGCATTTCACGTGGTTTCCCTTACTACTTCAAACATACAGAAATGGTTTATGAGAGGGTTAAATTGTTTAGTCTCTCTCACTGGTAAGCAGATGCAGCCGTAAGCTATCATCCAGCCCAATATTGCACATGGGCTCCAATAGTCACACATATTTGCATGAAATCTAGTCCCAGCAACTCTACGGTTTTCAGAAGGTCCTTAAATGCCTACGAATTACTGTAGGATGAGGACATGAGCTAATAGGAAGGCATATCTGGACAGCACCTCATCAATATGTATCTCTACCTAGAACTGTAGGACAATGCTTCACAAGACTCTAAATCCACAGTTGGGTGTTGAAGAGACCTCATTCTCATGAGCAGTGCTGATGCAGTTTTCAGTGTGGGCTGATGAAATTTCACCTTTTGATTTACATGTTAAAATGTATGTATAGGGCTTCATAGTGCCTCTTCTGAGAATATCCATTTAGCCACAGCACTGCTTTCCAAAATGCTGTAGGATAGCCATGGGAGCCACAGGGGAAGGCTTGGCTCAGGGTAAGAAAGTAATTAACCTTTTCTGGTATCCTAAATTGCTCCTGAGGTTGACTTCTTCCTTTAGTTGTACTATGTCCTGCTGGGCTGCATGGAGCACCTTGGCAGGATGACAATACCCAGGCTTACTCCACAGTGTCTTGGTGGAATTAGCACCTGCGGAAAGGAATGGGCTCAGACCCTCTGCTGTTGGTGGACAGCTCTTGTAGCACTGTCAACCTGAGGAACCCAGTTGCAGCTGCCTCACCTGTTTCGTCCTGTGCTTGTAGAAAAACTGCAAGGGGTGTGCCATAAGTGAGGGGACGTGAGTGTTCTCCCATTGCAACCCCTTCAGGAGCATGCAGATAATGTGGTTAACTTGTCCTCTGGAAAAGAAGATCACCCATACTAAAACCCATGGTGGCTCCTGCTCACAATAATGAATTACTGTGTTCTTTCCCTCCCATCTCCTCTTGTATATACTACTTCTGAATGATGGTTTTTTGCTCTTTGCCATGAAGAGCAATTCCTAAATCTCCACCTTTTAAAAGTCCAGAGTAACACACAACTTCTTCATTCTGTATCCTCCATTCACAGCACATTGATTAACATTTCAGACACCTTGCACAGGAAGGCTCAATCTTTTCTGTTAAGAGTTGAAGGAAACAGTAAGCTGCTTATTTCCATCTCTGAGCTCTGGAAGGGCCAATGTTGTGAAGAACTGGTGTGTGCATGACTATAACACCAGCTATCAAAAGCTATATACCACACTAGAGCAGCACTCTGTTGCTGACCTCTGGACAGACTAGAGGGCAAAGCTAGTATCTTTTATTAGGCCAGCTGTTTTTATTTTATGTGCTTAAAATAAGGCATTAACTCTCCCCACTGGCCTTGTCTCACCTCACCTTTGATCCTTAGACTGCTATGTTTAAAAAAAATTACTAAAACCTCATTCCTTTCTTCCCCCCATCACAATCTTTAAAAGCACAAGGAGTGATAGGAAACATGAGGAAATATTGCAAGATAGGCATATTAGCAGTATATCCAAACTTCCTCTAGCCAGCTGTGTCATTCAGCCTCATCTGCAGCAGCCCTGACTCTTCCAGTCAGAAGTCAATTCAAAATATATTGCAGATGATGATAAATTGTGGAGGGTTTTTGCAATATGGGCCATTACTCACTAGACAATAGATTTAGAGGCCACCGAACTCATTTATAGGGCTGATGAAACAGTAATACATATTATCTCCACTAAATTATGTACTGGTCTTCCAAAAAATGCAGCTCGGCGATCCCTGGTAAGGTAATTGCAAGCAGCAAAGAATACACCAGCACAAAGCACTGATTCTGCATGTCATGCTAGTGTAATTTATTGGCCCACAGGATTCAGAATTACTGTATTTCTCTTCCCCAAGACAGACAGCTATGAAAAGGAGGATGGCCTTGTGGTTAAGGATTTGGATGCTGAAGATATGTACTCAGTTTCCAGAGCACTCTCAGGCTTCCTGTGTGGCCTCAAACAAACCATTAATGCCTTTGTGTTTTTCTTCTCTGTCAGTAAGATGATGATTATACTAGCAGGAAAGATCTGAACTGGACTGAACCCAATTATTTTTTTTTTTCCCTGTCTCAAATATGGAGTTTCCTTGCAGCTGGATATTCTTCGGTTTTTACACCAATTGCTGGCTAATAAAGACACCTCATCCATTCAGTATTTACAGAAGAATGATGACATTTCATTTCGGGTGTCTTTATTGAGTTCCTAAGGAATGTGGATAACCCAAACACCCTCTGAATTCAATGGTTAGTACTGCATGCCGAACCTGACAGAGACAGACATCCATCTTGCCTTCTGGAAGCGTGCAGCTGTCACTCCAGTGACTGCAGAGGGAGATCAGCATGACAGGTCTCCCAGTCTTGATGGGAGGAAGGTAGGCAACTGGCTTGTGGCCTCTGTGGACCTGCCAGGGCTGGAGGCATGCTCTCCTCTCTGAGCACCATTGTTGAGTTTGAGATACTTTGAAGAAACGCTTTGTGCTCAGCAGATTTTTCTATGACAGTTTGCAACCAGCTCTGTACATAGAAGCACTCTAAGTGAAAAGAAAAACACCATTAAAAGCCTGTTAAATAATCTGCTGAAAGACTTCTGTTTTGCTGTTTTCCTACTTTACCGCAATCTGTGGGATTTTCTGAGTTTTTGAATAGAACGTAGACCCAGCTTCCTAATAAGAATTAACCTATTTTTTCATTGTGACATAATAGTTTATTCTGTGTTGTATGCGAACATACATGTGTCCAAAGCCCTAATTTTTCGTAATCTACATGAGGAAAATTGGAAACCAGATCGGCATCTGAACTGTTTTTAGCCCCTTATTTGAGGAATTGAACCAAGTTCTCCATCTGACGAACCATGAACTCTGACAAACTCTATGTCTGAGTCCAAGGTTTGTATTATCTCTCTGGTATCAATCAAATCAACTGAAGGACAAGCTTCAAACATAATCCCCCTCTTCCCATGCCCCTTCTTCATTCCTGCAAAGTCAAGTCAGTGTTGAAGTTTTGACATGCTGCCAGCTGTAAGACCTTAAAGAGTGGTTAACCCAGCCTGGCTTGTGACCTCCTAATAGCAGACAGCACTAGTGACAGAAGAGATGTGCAAGTGGTAGGGATGGCAGGGTGTGAGTAATGGTCCCCCTACCTCCTTCAAGCCTTTCCAGTCATTTCTCAGTAACTGCTTTAAAAAGCTTTTCTATAACATGGCGAAGATCATGAAGAGGGCCAGAATTTCTCAGACGCAGCTTCTGCTGTCTGCTTGCTCCTGTATATGCACACACATTTGCCTGAATACCTGTTAACTGTACTAAGATGCTGAAATTCCAAGTTATTCTATGGAATGAGTTGAAAGCCTTTCCTGGAGATCAGAGCAAATATGGTTTTAGGAGTTTTTAAGTCCTTTTCTATTTCTTTTTCTTTCCCTCCTTTTTTCTCCACATAGCAGGGTGGCATCAGCTGGGTCTCTATGCTGGAAGCAGTATGATAGATGGCGATGCATCTCATGTTTGCAGTGAAGGCTGCTTTGGCTTACGTCTGTCCAGCTAGCAAAACAGAGGGAGCTGCCAAAAAAACCAGTCTGAGGTATGAAAGTTAACAGTTAGCAATAACTGCGGTGTGAAACATTCCCATGAAATCCAGACATCAAGGATGCTGCTTGGAATAGCTTGAATGTCCTGCATTCTTTTCCAATGAAAACAGAGTAATACACCAGCAGTGTGGGAGACAGCAGCCAGGGAAGAACACACGAGCCCCAGAGAACAGGCCATCAATTTTCTTGCTGCGGCTGGCTGAAGGAAACTGAAATGTATGTTGCATTGGCTTCTGACGCCAGGCACTGCTATGCATGTCGCACTTCAAATGCAAAATACATTACCCTAAAAACTAAAGAAAAAAATCCCTAAGCTATTAATAGATTTGTATAAAGAAATCCCTTGTAGTTTTTAATCATGTGCATATGGGACTGACAAACCAAGCATACAATGTCAGTGTGGCTATTACATGGGTCACTGGAACAGGTTTATGTTAGCTAATATGCTGAAATAGTAGATTAGGAAGAGGATAGTTTATAGCCTTTAGTTCATTTGTTGACAGGAAGAATCAGGAGCAGATTTGTTTTATGCCTGATCCCATCACAGAACAATTGGGAATGGAGCAGTGCTCAAAATCCCGGCAACTGCAATATGATAATGGCTAGATTACAGATACCTTTTTTGTGGGTGAATAAGATGCTTGCAAAGGGGAAGAGCTAATGAGATCAGAGAAATTAGCAAAGCAGAGAAAAACGCTCCTGTGTGACCCTTTGAAGTGACTCAGCAAAAAAATATTACTTGGCAACCCCTTGCAGAGCTGGTAAATACCCCAGCCCCTCATGTGATGCAGCACTCAGGAAGAAAAGATCTTCCTGACACCTGCAGGAAACAAGTTTATTCTTAGAAGAAAGAAGGGTGCTAGCCTATGTGGTGATACTGATGCTCTAGTAGGTCACTAAAAATAGCGAGGACTTTCCAAAGCACAGACACTCTAGCACATCTGAAAACCTCACTAAATGATCCCATGCTGTGTTTGCTGTGTGTTGTAATTCCTATCTCAGAGAAGATTCTTTTATGTCACCTGCTATTCCTTCAGTGTTTATTCTAGCTTTATGGGCAATTGTTTTGAGTGTCTCTGAAAACTCAAACTATATATATCCACCAGGTGTTCTTGACATTTAATCAGTACATAATGAAAATCAAATCAGCTGAGAAGACTTAGGTGACTTGTGACACAAATGCATACTTGAATTGTAAAAGGACTGCAAAAACCTGTCAATAATTAATCTGATTCATCAGGCCAAAACTCAAGCTGAAATTCTGTATGTGGTTGTAACAGAGTAGATACAGCCCTTGAGTCTGGCTTGACCCAAGGCAGAATAGATGGCCAGTGTTCTGACTTTTGCCTGGGTTACAGCATTGCAACAGCTTCCCTCCACCCTCACATAACTTTCTGTTTTGTGATAAATTCTGAGTGCTGTTTTGGCTGTGCTGGCATCCTGTGAGGTGTGTGGAGCGCTGCGTCAGCGGAGGCACCTGCAACAGGCTTTTCCTAGTCCAGACTGGGAAGGCAGCCGGCTCCAGAAGAACAGCAGATTTTTCTACTTGTTGGGGAAGATCTGACCAAGACTAGCATAGCTCTGAGATGTCAGTTTTCCCCTTGCATGAGGCCTCCACTCAAATTGTCACCAAGTGAAAAGGAAGGGCAATCCTGGAAAGCATGAATGCTGGCTGAGGAACAAACCCTGCAGTGGACAGGTATGATACCTGCTTTGGAGCTGGATCTAGCCACAAGCAAATCTTTTTTTTTTTTTTCTTCTGTCTACCACAAGTTTTACATTTACTATTTTGACTTATTTTCAAGCAGTAGAAAGCTTTTCAGCTACATCTGTCAGGCTGAGGCAGCACATCTCGTATCACGTAATCTGGCAGCACCAATAAAAGTAGAACAGGGACTTATAAAAAATGAACCTACATTTGAATGCAAATGATGTTACAAATGGGTGTTAAGATGTGGCATCATGATTCCCATCTTTCTTGAAGAATAATGTCTACTGTGTTGTTTTCCCCTTTTTTTTTTTTTCTTTTCTTGGAAACCAAACTTTCTCAGAACTGGCAGGAGAGGAAAGTTTACATCTAGTTTTCATAGATTCATTTGAAAAAGGAAGCAAATTAATTAGTTACAGATGTTTTATTTCTTTTATGATGTGATTACTTTTCATCTCCATTCTCAAAAAAGCTTTAATGGATTTAACCACAGCTCTGTTTCAATATATTATCTTCAGACCAAACTGTTTCTTCCCATACTGCATTCTAATGGACCATCTAGCTCTGTGCCTGATTCCCCCATACTGCCACAGGCACTGGTGTAATACAGTGTCAGATCTGCGTATCCAGCTTTTCAACCTCGGTAGGGAGGTGATAAGTGTTCTTTCATCCCTCATTTCTTTAATTAAGCGACTGTGGCAATTCTGCATCCCAGTTTCTTTTGTGTGTTCCTACCCGTCATGCTGTTCATGTCTTGGTGCTTTTTCTCTGCAGAACAACAAACATTTTTAATGTCAGGCTGAGGATGGTGGCGATTTTCCTGAGAAATTCTGAGACTGGGCATTTTGTTAAAGACAAAGTGTGGAGGAAAGGGGAAAAGATGTTTTAATTTCATTTATATAGCATTATTTTCCCTGCTCCAATTTTGTGTGTCAAACCGTACTCAAAATGACCCAAATGTGAGGGGAAAAAATACTTTTGATGTCTCTGTGTTTCAGAAATAGAGTACTTTTCTCTGGAGGGGGTTGAGTGCATTCTCCAAGTTATTACTTTAATGATTCTTGACACTTCTGCAGCAAATATTCAACATCCACCTGGAAAACTGACCTTTTGTCTTGTTCCCTAATGCCATGTATATGGAACAAAGACCCAAAAGACAAACCAACAGTGGCACTCCTGTCATTATTAAAGGCAGAAATTAAGTATACAAGCATTTAGGCCATTTTGTCTGCAAAGCCTGAGAGATCTGCAACCATGTCAAGGCTGTCCTTTTTTGAACAGTGTTGTGTGGTTCTGGAGCTGTTGGAAGCTGGGGGACAGGATCTATTTTCAATAGTTCAGGACTGGTGATGTCATCCAAGTGGTTTTGACCCTGCTGAGTGGATTAGAGAGTTTATGCAACTACACAGCTCTAAAGTGTGGCTGAGACCTCCGGCAGCAGGAGGCTGCATGGGATGCTCAGTGGCATCTTAAAGGGCAGACATTTGGGTATTTAATCAGGACCAATGAAAATGGGAAACTACACACTGGTTTTGAGGGAAGAAAGGTAACTTTACCTTTCTCAGCTCTTTCTAGATGGAAGAGACTTACTCAGATCAACTGAAAGAATAATTCTGCAGAGGAAATTAGAAGAATTAAGAGTTGTCATTTCAGTATTTCTGACTGTTTTTTCCAAGGAAGGGTAATGGAAGGACAACTGTCAAGGTCATGTATGCTTACTGATTCTAAATTGAGGTGATACTACCTCCTAAAACGTTGTTGCAAGCATTTTCATGGTGATTCCAAAAATTTCTCCCAAGAGAGATTGTTTTTATATTATTTCTTTCTTGCAGGATTCTCTTCTCTTTAACCAACATAATTAAAGTGATAATTTTAACTCAGGACCTCTGTTACTTAGAGGTAATACTTTCGTCCTCCTGGAAAGAATTAGGAAGGATTTTTTTTTTTTTAAGTTTCTTATGGAAGAACAAAAAGCCACAGGTAGTAGTAGAGGTGGTGTTGATGGCTGGGGATCATTCCTCTGCTTTGAACCTTTAACAGAGGACAGTCTGTTAACTGAGATATTTCTAACAGAAAAGTGAGCTGTGTTGTTAAGTCTCCTCACTCTGGGTGTTGGAAAAGGGTAAAGCTTCTTCTGCGGAGCAAGGAAAATCTCTCCTTTACAGTATACTTGTCTCATGGAAATGAAAGTTTAAATACTTTCTGTGATGCTATAATTCAAGCCTGAAGCAGGACCACCATGCCTCAGTCCCAGAGAGAATAGGGACATCTGAGAGGTGCATTTGTGCCACAGGAGGAAGAAAAGAGAGGAACAAGGGGGGTGGGTGGGCAGGGAATCAGTTTTTATGTCCCCAGCAATCATCTCTCAAGGTATGCTTATTCATCTGCTGTATATTTGGACTGTTTTACCAGCAGCTTTCTATTTAACCAGGTGAGCAACTTTACCTATGAAAGAGGAAAAGATAACAAAAGCCTATGAGGGCATTTCTTACAATGACAAACTTGAGAGTAAAAATATAATTAGATTAAGAAACACTGTGGTTATTGTTAGAGCCATCTCTCTTTGTTCCCCTTTTTATTGCAGAGCCCTGCGGTTTGGAGTTACTTGGCATTCTCTTAACTGGTTCTGCTTCCCTCCTACGAATTTCCCTCTAGGATTAAACAGCAGTACAAATATTATTGCACTCTGCAGGCTTTGCCTTCTGACCTACTCTTCAGAGACATATGTGATGGAGTCAGAACCACTGAACAGAAAATGTCTTTCTGAACCCTGTAGTGCTGGAGAGATGCCAAGGTCCAGTAGTTCATAAGGAAGATGGGGCTGGTAGCACTCTTGAGGGAAGCCAGAGCAAAGAAGGAGCCCTGAGTATTTAAGGAAAAATAAAATGTGGGAGAGGGGGAAGAGGAAGAGGTGGGGAAGAAGGGGGTGAGGGGATGTTAAAGGTGTTAGGTGGGATGTCTGATTCCCTCAGCAATGGGACATGTGCTTCTGCAGAAGCTATGTGACCGCAGCCCTCAGTCCACCCTCTTGGCCGTGCAGCCCAGCCATGTTTATTTTGCTGTTAGCAGACAGGGATTTGTGAAGCTCCCTGTATGTGTATGTACGAGTGCCTTAAGTGTGTTTCCCCAGGAAAAACTCCTTGGAAATGAGTTGGATCAGTCAGAAGTGCTAATAGATGGGAGGGCTTTAGCTGCCCAGCGCTCCCTGTTAGTGGTCATCCCCCCGCGCTGTGCAGCTCTGCTCCTGGTGCTGGGGTGGAAACCTTCTCCGCACTATTTCCCTGTTGCTGTTGAAGAACTGGGGGACCTTTCTGGAGGACTTTGCCAAAATATATTGTGATGGTGAAATCTTCCATGGCAGAGTAATGTTAGTAAAAAGGAGGGGCTTGCAGGCTTGCTTGAAACCAGGCGGAGTGTCAGCGGGGACTGTGCCAGCCTCCCACACACCTCTGCTAAGACGACGCCGTCTTAAATGGCAGCATGCAACCAGGGAGCGGTCGGGGACTCTCCATGGCCCTGACTTCCAAATACATGCTGTGGGGGCTGTATTTGAGTGTGCGAAAGACGCGGACAAAGTTCCTCTGGGGGATAGGTCTAGACCACCACCATCACTCTTCCTTTGACCTCGGCCAGGGTTTGAGCTCCAGCCGCCAGTAGTGGAGATCTCTGCCAAGGCACTGGACTGTCCTGGTATGTGCGTCACGCCATGCTGCAGACTGGAGACACTAGGGAGGGGGTTCAGCCAAGATAATGATCAACAAGAATCTTCCCCCACGAATGCAGCTTGGTCCAAGCTCAGATGCTTGTGAGCTCTGCAAAAGGCTTGTTGATCCTGCCTGAGTTTTGTTTATCTTTTCTCAGTAACTGCTGTTACTCTCTAGTCCCTGACTCCATCAAGGGTTTGATGTAAAAATACTAACACACTATGAGAGCAACTTGTCTTTTGCTTATCGAAAGTCAAAAGCATAGGAGAAGTAAGTCTATCCAGGGGCTGGGCTGGTCCTTAGCATTTTGCTAAAATTACAAATCCTGTCTTTGGAAATGGCCAGAAAAATTTTATTTCACATGTCATTGAAATCAGGAAGCACAAGAAATTTTCTCAGGGGCTTGTTTGATGTGTAGCCTAATTTGTACATCAAAAGGAGTTAGTTCACTGGACAAACTTTGAAATACATGTTTTAGTCTTTCCACGATTTATTTTTTTCCCAGTACTGCATTAATGAATTTTTGCATCTCCTCTTCAGTAGCTATTATATTTTTGGAGAGAAGTACTGTGGTTTATAGATGTTTCTTTCTGGTTTGCTCTAAGGTAAGCAGCTGTAGTCAAATCAGGCACTAGGTCATGTAAAGGAGGGAAGATTTTTTTAATTTAAACTAAAACGTTAATTGCCATCTTCCCCATGTGAAATATTGGATGGTAAACACTAGGTATGTATGGCTCATTCACACTGTAAATGCAATGTATGAAAAAACCACAAGAAAAGAAAATGCTTTGGATAAACTAAAGTGGATGATCACATATAGCTAATTTGTATCCATATTATTTGTGCGTTACACAGTCGGCTTTAATTTGTAGGACATCTTGCAGACCTTAGTACTTCTTGCCATAGGGGCTAACCTTTGTTTTTAATTATTGGACTTTAAGAGCCTGTGCTATAATTTCGGTGTTAGCGTTTATCTGTTGAAAGAAAAAAAAAGGCACAGCCTATAAATCCTTCTTTTTCTAACACATCCAACAATAGTCTTTTGTGGGTTGAATTACCGCAGTTCACTGCACTTAAAGAAAGCAAGAATGCAAAGCTTGTGGCAAGCTTGATACCAGGCAGGAGCAGCATGAGTGGAAATTCCTTAGTGAGGTCCCTGCACTGCATAATGTGTACATAAAAGACATAATACAGTCTAGTGGGCACTGAGTGAAAAAAATGCATCTCTACAAAGCAGGGCTTCTGCTTCCTGCATCAACATGTGTCACGGAGCCAATGATGGGACAGACATCCCAAAGTTCTACTTTAATTGTTCTTTTTTTGCCTAGCTTGCCTGCTCAGTGAAAAGCCGCATTTTATTTACCATTAATATTATTTGAGAGGCAAGGTTCCAATTTTATCAGTTTATAATTCTGACAAACGAGGTTCCTCATTTTCCTTCTGAGATTTCACATGACTGGCTAACTTTCCTGGCAAGCTGTGTTTCGTATTGAAGGCTCTCCTCTGTGGAGTCAGCTGGATGAGTTTTCACTGAAACTAAACAGGGACAACTCCAGTCTGCCGGGGAAGCATACCAAACCCCTGAGCTGAGCACGTCTGTATCTAGCACTGCCTCTGCGCTTTCGGCAGCAGCCGATGCCTGCAGGATGCCACCGCAGCAGCTTTGCTCTTGCACGGTGTCCAGGCTCACAGCATGGCTTTTGTTGCTCCCAAATTTACCTGTCACCATGACAATTCAATATCCTTTTTAAGGCCTTGGTTGAGAAATCTTTTGTGGGTTGACCTTTGATAATCTCAGCAACGGCTCTGTGCTCTCTAACATCTCTGCTTTTCTTCTGCAACCCTGAGGGAAGTGGAAAGAGGGTGGAGAAGGTGCCAGTGGAGGCACTGTGGCACATTCCTGGGGTCATGCCTTCCCCTAACAAGGAAAACACACGGGGGGAATTGTCAGCAAAAACTCTCTCCTCCTGAATATGGATGAAAAGACAGTGCCTGAGATGATATTTTTAGGATTGTGTAGCTGCTTTTTTATTTTCTGAAGACTCTAGCAGCCCTGTAACTTGCAAGTCCAATGTGCATGCACACATAATGGCAGGAGAAAACAGATAAAAACTAAAGGTACTAGAGGATGAGCAAAATTTGACACTGAAACAGAAGCGTCAACACTGTCATGCATCGTGGAAGATTTAATCTACTGCTTTCTAACAGTCTTATTACAGAAACTATGAGAAATCTCAATGTCTTAAGCTAAACTCCAAGTTTTAACCACTATGGCAACATTTAGCTTGCCTCCCACTTCAGTAACTCCTAGTTTGCTTGTTCTTGAAACGTTATCCTTTGGAGCGATGGAAGAAAAGGATAAGGGTTTTACAGGATCTAAGGGCGTTTAGAGCAAAGAAGGGTCTGGGTGAATTTGCTGCCAGAACTGTCATCACACGTAATTCCCTTTCCCAGCACTTGTCTGAAAGGTGGTAGATGAGCTGCACTTTTCATTTCAGTCTTTAAACTGGATTTGTCTGGCCTGGGAATTTAAAATTTAAATGGTTCCACTTTTCAGGGGGTGTCATCTTGAGATTCCTCTAGGCAGGGAAGTGGCTGGCATGCTTCTTGGTATAAATGAATGATACTTTCAGGGAGTGAGTGAAATGCTGTGACACACATTGTTGAAGGACTGATCAGATTAACTCTATCTGCACACCTACTACTTGCTCTTCTCGCCCTTCAGGTTTTCACTTTTTAGATGTTTGGCTCCCACCTTCGACCTCTGCCTCTTCCCAGTGGCTGTACTTCAACGAGACAAAAGGGGGGAGGCTTTTGTCCCTGTGGTGTATGTTAGCAGCATGCAATGTGCCACGTTACTGAAAGGGTGCTAGGGAAGGGACAGGAAATCAGCTACCAGTTTCTTCCACTTGAGGTACTGGAGAGTTTTTTCTCCTCTGGTAAGAGTCCTCTCTAGCGACATGTTTCCATTACTTGTATTGCCAAAAAGAAGCAATGGCGTGCCTAGATATAGAACCCCAAGCTTCCCTAAAGCGTGAGATCCCGTGAGATGACTTGTGCTTCCTGTTCTAGACTAGCAAACACCATCCTTTGAGCAGCAGTTCAGTGCCAAGTCAGAGAACTGGACTCTCTCTGGACAGCAGACTTTAGGAAGAGCCTCACATATATGTTTACCTCTCCCTTCACATTTGTTTCCGGCGGCCCTTGCATTCCTGTGAGGAAATGAGCCCTACCTAGCCAGGATTTAGTATTTTTTATTTTTCTCTCCTTTGGTCATATTTGAGACACAAACCTTGGCAGGGTATAGGAAGAAGCAGCATGGGATTTTGTCTGTGCAGAACACAGGACAAGAGGAAGCCCTGTCTCTCCCTAGGAAGGTTGGGGCATGTCTGTCTAAAAGCTCAGGCAAAGCATCGAGGAAGAATGGCACTTTCTTAGGACATACACATGAGAGTATTGTTTCCAGGCTTGCCTGTAATTTCTGTTAGGCTGATCAAATTTGCAGTCTCTCCAACTGGGACTCAATATCCAATGGTAAGGAGGGGGTCCTTCTTTGAAGAATTGACATCAGATGCAAAGAACTTTTCACTTTATGGCCCTGGGCAGCAAACACCAACTTAAATTGACAGGACCCCAGGACTGCTAATTAGAAACTGGCAAAACCAGGACATCTGGACACCTTATCAGAGGTTTATCAAGATTACTGGTATGATCCATACAAACCCTTAATAGGAATCAGCTGTCAAACAAGTGAAGTAATTTAGGCAAAGATTGCATTTTTTTTTTGTTACAACTATAATACGTTACAAGCTGAGTTCTTAGAGGCTGTAATAACTGCGCAGATTCATAACCACCGTTTTTTTTTTTTTGCTCATTGTTTGACTCCCTAGCCAAAGAAACTCTGGACCAAATTCAGAAAGCAAGCATGGCTCTGAAGCAGTCAGTGCAAACCCCTGCACCAACACTGGCTCTGAACTTGGCCTTCAGCCGTGCCATCACCAAGGCAGCCTTAAATCTGTTCCACAACACTTTCAATTATGAGAACTCTGCCACATCACCTTGTCTTTATGTGGTCAGCTAAAAGGGTTATAAAAGACCGTGGGGGAAAGAAATGACCTGGTAAAAAAAGGTAGAACTAAATGTGTGGTCCCGCATTTTCCACAAGAGAGATTGGAAACAGCATGAGCTTCCTCATATTGCACAAACTGAGGATTATGATCATTGTTTAGTCAGTATCTTTTACTGAAGAGAAGGAATGAAAGCCACCATCACAAAGGAAAGATGGGCTTGGGTCTTGTGCTCTGGGCAACTCTGGGTGCTTTGAATCCACATACCCACAACTCAGGGAGAGCTGAAATCAAAATGCCCCTCTATTAATATACTTTAAAACCATTTTTTTCCCCTAAGTCTTATTGAAGCCATAACCACAGAAAGCAATAAATGAAATGTGAAGAAATGGAGCTGATGCCTGATAGGTCTACAGACTTCAGGGAACATGATCCCACTGCCTGTTCATGTTAACTCTGAGATGTGCTCAGAGCCTAAAGAAGGGACAAGTCCACAGTTGGGCCAAACAGTCAAGAGAAATTGCATCTGGAGCATTGCCTAGCTTGGTGACTACCTTGTTTTGTGCTTTGATCTGGGTTCAGACACCATTCTGAGGAAATTAGCATAATATATGTAAAAAGAAGTCAGTTTTAGCAGAGACTTGCCAAATCAGTTTCTTACAAGGAAGTGGAGTTTCACTATCTTAAACAAGCCTGGCATGAGCCTGGGCAAATCCAACTTCTTTGTTCATAGAACTTCAGACATAGTTTGGGTTTTGCAGTGATCTGATTTTTTTTCTGGATGCAAACATTCCTTTGGTTATATTTTTCCAAGTGAATGATGCAGTGTTGGACTTCTGGAATATTTCTCAAGACTGGAAAGTGTGAATTTATTGTGCTTCTGAATGCTTTGAATATTTTGGCTGATGAGGAGGGACCTTAGCAGATGAGAGGTTGGAAAGGACAGCGTTAATACAAACATGAACTCTTTGGATCCATTGGCAGTGCATAGGGCTTCAACTAAGAACATTTCATCAATCCTCTTATGGGCATAAAAGACTACTTGACAGCAAGTCAAATCCCTTAGAAAGATGGGACATTTTATCTTCCCTACAAAATGTAATGAACAGACATGCCACAGGGCCCAGATGAGTTGCATTTTAGCAGTTCACCTGATTCAACAGTCTTCACCAGAGTAGGACTGATACTTTAAATATACACCATGGAGGAAAGCCTTCAAAATGACCAGTTGAAGCTGTGGCTCATTTCCACATGCTGCATACGTTTAGGGGAAATAGTTCTTATTCGGCACATGATTTATTTGGGCATTGTCTTTCCCATATATGGGAAAAAACCAGCCACCCTCTTCCGCTTGGATTCACTTTTAGTTTTTGCAGAGGCAGCATGGTAACAACAGAGCAGGTAACAGTAATAGTGTCTACACAAGGGAGAGCCAGAGTGACCATCAGATTACTGTGCTTTAAGTCATTAGGACAGAAACTTTGTGAAACAACACGGTTATCATTTGAGAGATAGCTGTTTGCTTTTCTGGAAGTTATAAAAACCATCTAATCAGCTCCCTTAGGAATATCACCCGCTCAAAGAGTTTTGAGGCTCATACAAATATTGCTATTTAATTATGCTATCCTTGTTGATCTTAGGTTGGATCCTAATTCAATTTCAAAAGCCATATTACAAAAAGAAAATAAAGTCCACAAATATTTACATGTTCCAGTGGGAAATGCTTTTTCACTTTATTTTGTTCCAGAAAAAGCTGCTAAATGATAACTGAAAATTAATGCTGGTTTTGCAGATGTGCTTTTTAGTGAGCAAATCAACTGCACAGTACTTGTTGAAAACACATCTATACTTTAGCAGTTGACTGCAGGGCCTTATAACTTAACAAAAGTCTCCAGTGCCTTGTAACTACCAGACTGCCTGTAGTTAACAGGCAACCTTCACCACTTGCTGCAACCAGTTTAAAGATGGATGTTCACAGGGGGAAACTTCTTTCTTGAACATAAAGGTCTCTCCAATATAGGTAGCTGACTCATATTGTTCAGATTGATAACAGTTCTTGCAAACAGCTGGGATATTCATTGGTTTGTCCACAGATCCCTCACTTTGTAAGCTGTATTTCGTTACTGCTGGGTTTGGGAGAAAAAAAAAAATCTAACGATACTTGTGTTCAGAAAGCTATGTCGAACTTCTTGTCTTTAGCAAGAAAATACAGTATCTCTTATCAATGGATGACCCCGGTTGCCATGTTCTCTCTCAAATTCCATGAATTCAGTGTGTAGAAATGCCAGGTTTGGAGTTTTCATCTAGTTCAGGCATTCTGGTAAGTAGTGCTCAATGCTAGTTCACGCTAGCTTGACCTCAGTGTTGACATAAAACAAGTGGGAACTGCAATGCCTGAAAAGCTGTCTGAAAGAAATAAACTTCCCTTGTACAGTACTTTTCCCTCTTGTTCGGTTAGCCTGACTTGAGCGTAAAATAGGAAGACTGTCACGTTGCAGCTTGTCCAATGGTGTGCTATCACTGATAGGAGAATGAGAACCACAGTCAGCTGATATTTTGTTGATGTTTCTTCAGCAACTATGAATGGCCTCAGTTTTACGGTGTAACTGAATTAATAAATAGTGATCTTTCTGCAATGCCAGTCTCAGCTTCCAGAAATGTGTTGATTTTCTCTGGCTCTCACACTGGATTCTACAGAGATTATCAAGGACATGAGTGACAGTCATTTTTTCCTTGTATTGACCTATCTGTTCAGATACTGTACATGTGCGTGTTTATGCATAAATGCAGTCTTCACCACTATAATGTCTAAATGCCAGGAATAATTAATGCATTCTTCTGTCTGCTTACTTGTAGCTTCATGATACAGGCACTATATACAGGCATTTGCCAAGCTGGGACTCACAGCTGTACCTTTCTTCAGCCTTGCCCAGATACTGATCCCATCATTTAGTAACGCAAATTATTGGTGGAAGCCATGTAATGAATCTCAGAAAAAGCAGAAGAATGAGGTGGCTTGGAGGCAGTTATGTGTGTATGCAGTTTCATAATGAAACTCTTTCAAAGCTGCTTTAAGAATGGAAAATAATTCAGCATCATAGGGCAGGAGATGCTGGTGGAACACTGACAACTTCTGCTGCCAAGCTTGCCTATCTGTCTTTTTATAGTTATCTGTGTAGTAATCACAGAGTGTGATGTATGCACACACTCAAGTGTCTGTAAATATTTAGGCAGCTTGCTGTCTTCTCTTAGGTTTTTGGGCACTGTAGATCAGAGGAAATGTGTATTTGATACAGACTGTTGTGATCTACCTATATATTTCTGTAATGTATTCTCTTGCTTCGCCCAGTTGAATGACTCCTCTTAGAGTCTTCAAGGCCATGGACTGTTTCATTTCTACCTTTTCCATCAGATAGTATCTGGTAGACATAGGTGTTAATAAATAGTGATGGACAATTAAATTAGCCTTCGGACGTGAGCATCAGAACATGTTGCTGTTAACAAGTTAACATTTACCTAATAGTGTATCAGGTACTCCCCTTTCAAGCCAGCATCTATGTGAGAATGTTGATCCTGAGCGTGTAGTCAAATAGCTCTCAAGAAAAGATTTTTGGGGGTGTGTGTGTAAAAAATTAGGTGTTTTGAAGTCATGGTGTTGACTTTTCTTTGGTTTGTCTTTAAGGTTGACCAGGCAAAATACTCATAAAGCTCCATACTTTCTGGAAACCATGTTCTTCCAGCAGATCTGAGTATGGGAACCCAGTAGGGAAGACGTCTAAATCACCAGCCAGCTGAGGATCCTGGGTCAGGAAGGACCTCCTGAGTAGTCATCTTTGACTCAGTCCCCTGTTAATACAGGCAATTATGTCACATAATCCCTCTCATAAACTGATCAGGCTTCACATTTCAACTGCTACTAATGTTTTACCAGAAATTTTCTGCCCTTTCTGCTAGAAAACTTTTCATAATTTCCAGTGGGAGTGTATTCAGGGACTGTCTATTGATATTTGTTCTTCAGACAACATCATTCTTTAGCTTAAATAGCTCATCAGCCCTACTGGTGTCTACTGCCTTGCTGTATTTATAAAAAGTGAACACATTTCAACTTTCTTTTTGCTAGACTAAACAAGACAGGCTCTTTTGGTCTCATCCAGAAAGACGGGCTTTTCTTAACCTGAAGTCTTCCACAACTGTCCCAGTCTGAATAAATTTTTTCTTGAATGTGGGCGACCTGAGCTGGATAAAGTCTTGCCAAAGACTTGCACAATGGCATTTTGAAATTCAGGCTGAGCCTAGGGTTTTCTTGGTTCTGTATTTTGCTTTTTGTGCAGCAGGAAATAAGTTTTGGACGCACTACGTGTGTTTTTGTTAAAAGTTTCTGGAATATTAAATGGGACAATTTATTCTTTTTTTTCCTGACAGTTTTGGAAGGAGCTATGGGGAACTGTATCCCCAGCTCTCTCCTGCTTTCCATGGGAGCTGGACTCCCTTTGATCAATCCAATTCTAATTACAAATAGGCTATATGATAAACATTTAAGCACCAGTCCTGAAATCTAAATAAGGAGTGAACAGTATGGTTTGGTGCAGAGATGCCCTATTTCTCCTTGGTATCAGCAGTAACCTAGTTCTGTCATCACAGAGGCATGAACTAAGAGTCCCATTATCTTCTGACCACCCTCGTACAAAGCAACCATACCTAGCCATACGTTGCTGTAGCTAAAGAGCTATCAGTCCCTAAAGCAGCCCCAGTGTCTCTGCAACATGCTCCAACATACCAATGGCTGCAGCACAGGTCAAGCATGGCTTCCTGAAGGCAAGTGGGGGGGACCACTGTGCCTTTAGTTTTTTGGATCTCCCACTGAAGCCCCACACCCCTGCTGCCAGGTTTCCCTCTGCATCCTTAGAGACTGTCACAGTTATGCTGCTGCTGTCCCAGACCCAGACCGCATTCCCCAGTCCCGTGGGCTAAGATGAGTGATCATCAAGCTGTGACAGCAGACTTTTGCTTGTGCATTTGCCACACCGGCAGCAGGTCTTTTCCTGGAAGCCTGTCAGAGATCTGTTACCCTCCCGTACACCCAAATTGTACCTTGCCTATTGCCTGGCTTTGCAAAGAGCTGAAATTGTTCCCAGAGCCCTTCCCAAGGTCTATGAGCAAAGAGATGGCTCAGCTGTAAGGAGCTGCTGG
>NW_010100694.1:0-243 GCF_000699245.1 Pterocles gutturalis | reverse complement strand
AAAGCATCCACTCCCCAAAGAGGCTTGCTGAGTCTCTGCTGTTGGAAAGGATTGGTCCAAATTACCCCAAACCTCTTGGAGGAATCTTCACCACTGCTGCCTCATCTTCCTTCTCCTTTTCTTTTTGCCCACTGGACTCTTCCTTTTGCCTTGTCTGCCACCTCCACTTAAATCCTCGCTTTTGACACCTAAATCCCTGGTTTACCTCTTCATCGTCCTGCCACCAGCTCCAGCAGTGGTAGC
>NW_010100693.1:0-312 GCF_000699245.1 Pterocles gutturalis | reverse complement strand
GGGAGCTGGGGAAGGTCTTTTGCCCACCTGGTCCTGGCATGGTCCCTAACCTCCCAAGAGCAAGAACGTTCCTGCAGAGTGCAGGAGCCTGGTGCCAGGTGGGGAGCAGCCGCAGGGGAACTGGACATCCTCCAGGTTCTGCCCAGGGCTGCCTGTGCCATCCTGCCTGCTACCCAGAGCAGAGACCCTGGCCCCTGTCCCAACTTCCCTTTCTAGCACTGCAGGAGGGGTGCTTTGGGTGGGGTGTGCCAGGGACATCCACAGACATGCACATGGTGTGGTGGGGAGGAGGGTACACACACACCCACCCTC
>NW_010100692.1:1641-3293 GCF_000699245.1 Pterocles gutturalis | reverse complement strand
GGCCCCTGGGGAAATTTTGGGGTTTTCCCTCCCCTGCGAGCAGACATCCTCAGCGGGACGATGCGGACCGGAGAGCCAGCCCATCCACGCTGCCCCCCCGCCCAACTCCTGGAGGAGGTTTTAAACTTTAAAAAAACCTTAAAAGTTTTTCTCCTGCAGGTAAAGCGATGCGTTTGATTTCTGATGCTCTCGCGCCTGCTGTTGGTGCCTCAGCCTGCTCTCCTCCCGCTCCTTCTGCGGCAGCCGTGTGGGGAAGGAAAAGAAAAAGGCTGTGGAGCGTGCGCAGGAGTTGGAGCAACGGGGAATTAAAAACCAGCAGCTGGAGCGCTTGATCAGCTTGTTCGATCTTCAGAGCTGGGAGCTGAGTTTTTCAGGGCATGCTGGGAGAGGGAAGGCACCGGATTGTGGGCGCTGTGTTTCATTATCGCTTGTTTGCAGCCGTCTTGGTGCCCCCTCGCCAGCGCGAGACCCTGACCGGGGAGCAGGTGTGCGGGTGGGAGGTGTGGGAAAGGGGCTGGGGGAGTGAACCTGGAAACAGCTTTGCTGAGCTGGGGGATGCTGAGCTGGGTCCCTGGCGGTGGGATGGGTTTCCCACCTTTTGGGTTTCTCCTTGAGCTCTTCCCCTCAGCAGGGACCTGCTGCTGTCCCCATCCTTGGTCACGGTCACCCAGGGCTCGTGGCCCGTCCCAGCACTGTCCCCCATCAAAACCCCATCCCGCTGCCCTCCTCTGCATCCCTTTGACGATGCTCGGTCCGGCTCTGCCTCTGTCGGGCTCTGCCTGGATGAGCCTTTTGCAGGTGTAATTTGTGCATTTTATCGCTGATTCGTATTTATAGAGGAGAATTCTGTTCTGCAGTGTTTTGGCTTAGCAAAGCCAAGCTCTGGGTCGTGGTCAGAACACAAGTCAAACTCCCCTTGAACTGATTCCTCCCTTGTGATTTGTCGCCGACCTCTGATGCTGTGTATTTCTGATCTCTGCAGAATTCAATATATTTTCTGCAATAATTTGAAATGCAGGAGCTTTAGCTTCATTTTCAAGCTAATTTTGTATTTGTAATTCAAAACATATCTCCACAGTGTTTACGCGTGAATTCCACTTCTAATTCATTTTATGCATTTCGTGTTCGGTTCTGGAGCAGCTGAATCTGAATATTGGCATGCAGCCCAGGCAGCGGGTGTAACAGGTACCTGCCTGGCAGTTTTTCATTACTTTTTGCTTGAATTTTGCTAATTTGGTTTGGGGGGTGTGATAGAAATTGAAGGAAGTAATTAGTGAATCTCTGATAAACTGTGATCTCTCTGGTGGGAATCACAAAGCGTCTTCTCCATTGTTGGATGGGGACCAGCTGCTCCTCAGGAAAGTCTGAATCTTCCATGAGTTGCTCTCCAGCACTTCCCTGAACTTTCTGTTGAGCGCATCCTCGTTGAATTTCATCTCTTCATTTCCGCAGCAGCAGCTTGGTTGTTTATTAAGCGCAGATATGAATTTGCGTGGATTACGTGCCCAATTCCCCATTTCCTTTGTGCGGGCTCAGCCTGGCGGTTTCAGCTCTGCAGAGGACACGATGTAGTCTGGAAAGGCGTCAGACCTTTCGAACCTCGAGCCGTGCGCCAAGCCGTGTGTCGCAGCGGTCCCGCAGCCCCTGGGGGG
>NW_010100692.1:0-1601 GCF_000699245.1 Pterocles gutturalis | reverse complement strand
ATCTGGTCAGGTGCCTTTGGTTTGTCCTGCAGCTCTGAGGAGGGGGTCGCGGGCGCTGTGCCCTTGATCGCGAACACAGAACAGGCGTATGGGAACGCTTCTGCCGCGGGGCTGCGGGGACCTGGCGCGGTGGGGAGCCCGAGAGGTGGGGCCAGCTCTCTGATTTGGAGTTTCAGTTGAAATGACCATAAACGTTCCTATTTTGAATAGTTCTGGGTGGGTTTGCTCCTCCCAGCCTGCAGTCGCGCGTGCCGGAGATGCTCGCGTCCCAGCCCGTCCGTCGGATGTCCGTTCTCACCCGGGGAGAGAGGTGCCCCTGGAGCTCAGCTCGCTCAGCTCCCTTTGGATGTCTCACAATGGAGATTGGTCTCTTATTAATGATTTCTGCCGCTCACCGTTAAAAATTTGGGAAATCCAAACGCTTTGTGCAGCTGCAGCAGTGATGTTAGAACTGCCCGAGTCCTGTTGGTTCATTCCCGGGTAGAGTGGGTGAAAATTTAAATAAAATTTTCATTTCAGTCTGTGGGAAACATTTGGTTTGGCCAAACCTTCTGCCTTAGTCTCGTCTCGAGCTGTCCCCGCACGCCGTCGCAGGGAGGGCTTTGGGCGTCGCTGCCACGGTGACATCTGCGGCGTCTTCTGTCTTCTTTTGTCCTCGCTCCTCAATTCTCCTGGTTTCATAACTGTGGCAGAATAAAACAGAATAGTTACTAATGGCTTGTTTCTCCAAGAGATGGGAGAGATTTGGTCCTTCCACCCCTCGGGACATGCAGCAGCAGGTGGTACCTGTAACAGAGCATTGCAGAACGACCTCCCTAGACCTGGAAATTATTCGCTAGGGGAAAACTCCTGGAAAACGGCATTGCTTGGAGCAGGGGAAATATTTTCCTTTGGCTCTGTGTTTTTAAAGGAGTAAATAAAAGTAGTGGAAGGTAAACAAATAAGCTCAGGACTCACCGTAGCTTGGGAATTTGTACATGAAATGTGGCAGATTTAATGAGATGTCCAGAAATCACATTCTTTTAAGCTGAAAAGGATGGAGCCTGAACCGGGGAGTGCAGCCTCGCCGTGTTTAAGTAGGACAGCTCAAACAAGCAGATAATGGTTAGATGGCTTCAGGAATGAAAACTGGCTTGTCACAGTCAGGATGAATGTAATAAAATATTTAAACAATTTTCAACACTGCTGCGATGGTACAGAAAACGGTGACGGCATCCGGTGGCAGAAGAATTGCTTTGAAAAGATTAAAGGATGTAAACACCGGAGGACCCGACTAAGCCGGACGCACTTCTGCCGTATTTTTGCAGCAGTGCTCGTTAAGCCAGCTCTGTCGTGCCTCGTTAGCTCCTTTTAGCAGCTGGATGGGTTTAGGCTGGAAGGCCGAGGGATGTGGTGCCACCTTGAACGCATCCCATCCTCTGAGACCACAGGGCAGGGCTGGCTGTGGCGGGCATCCCCCCCAAAACCAAAGGTGCCTTTGGCAGCGTCGTCGCGTGGGCTTGCCGGGAGGATGGGGTGCGCTCGGAGCAGCGCATGCTGCTGGAAGCGGTGGAGGAGGCAGGTTTCCTGGCGGCGTGGCCGGGCAGGACGTCCCTGTCCCC
>NW_010100691.1:0-6599 GCF_000699245.1 Pterocles gutturalis | reverse complement strand
ATCTATCCACCTGGTAACATCCTCATAACCTGGTAACATCCTCAGATCCTCACCTGGTAACATCCTCAGATGTCTCAGCTGTATTTGCTATTGCCGTTATTAGACAATTTTTCCTGAGTGAATTCTAGTTTATCAGAGAAATATAATGATCCTTCTATTGATTATCTGGAAGGCAAGAACTTTTTAGTCTTTCTAGTGGTTTGAGCCTGGCCAGCAGCTAAAGCACAATGCAGCCACTTGTTCACTCCTCTCCTCTCCAATGGGACAGCAGAGAATAAGAAGATTAAAAGAGAGAAAACTCGAGGGTCAAGATAAAGACAGTTTAATATGCAAAGGAAAGGAAGAAAAAGACCAAAAATATTATGCAAGGGTAATTACTCAGCACTTCCCACAAGCAGACCAAAGGTCAGTCAGTTTCTGAGCAATGGCTACCTCCTCAAACTCCTTTCCCCTCAGCTTTCATTTCTGAACACGTTATGTGGCAGTGAATATCCATTCTGTCAGCCTGTGTCAATTGTGCAGGTTGTATTTACTCCCAACCTTTTGCCCACTCCCGGTCAGTCCCTGAAAAAAGTGGGAAAAAGAGAAAGCCTTGACACTGTGCATGCCCTGTTCAGCAATAGCCAGAATTTTTCTGTGTTAGCAACACTGTTTTAGTCACAAATCCAAAACATAACACCTCACAGCCCACTACAAAGAAAATCAACTCCATCCCAGCCAGACCCGTCACAGTCCTATAAGGCTTCCAGGAGCTGTTCGGCTTAGGCAGGACTTCAGTAGCCAGCCTATCTTACTCAGACATGTTGCTCTCCCACTTGATCATGAGGAGAGTTTTAAAATATTTAAAATACCACAGGGCATAACTTCAAGTGAGGTCAAAATTCCTTTCTCTTCCACTGGCTCAAATGTATCTCCCCACATGTAAGGATAAGCAATAAGATTGTGTCTAGTTTCTATGTTCAGTGATAGCTATAATAAGGACATTTTGACCTAATCAACCTCCATTCTCATCAGTGACAGTCCCTGTAGCACTTTCACCCCTGCAGAGTGTCTAATGACTTTTGTCACAGTCCCCCGTTAACAAGTCTCTCTTTCTTGACTGAAAAATTGAAATCCACAAGTGCTTTCCCTTATGTGACAATATTTGCATCTTGATTGTAGTAGTACAGAACTTTCCTGGCTATGAAACATAAAGTTTACACTGACTTTTAGACAGAAACCATATGACTACATCATGTTAAAAGAGCTCAATATCTTTGCATTGCCAAAAATGTTCTTACGACATACAGCTGGAAGTTCCAAATATGTGACTAATGAAGATCTTCTTACTAATATTTACTTTCTACAAAATTATGTAGGCCAGCCCAGCCATATCAACCTGAGGCTCAGCTGCCAAAAACCAAGACTTCCAGAATATCTCTTAGCACTAGAATGAATGTATTTTGAGAGAAAAAAACAATCTAAGACTTAAAGCCTTCCAAAAGTGTCTCTAAGTCTCTACGTAGTCTCGTGAAACCTCGGAAAGGACAATGCTTGGAGCCTGTCATTTTTTATGCTCTCACAACTTGTATAAACTAATACACATCTACAATTTACACATAGCCACTCACACATATACGTATGTACTCAGTGTGCATATAAGATGTATATTATTATCTTACACAAAGGTAACTTACACACCTTTTTTAAAAGATATGATACATTAGAGATCTGCAATCATGTTTCATCATGATTCAGGTTTAAATGGGACCATACATAAGACAAAATGAAGAAGAGCTATAAAATTTACTGCCAAGTAGTTACCCCAAATGGTGTGTACATAACCCAAACCAAGGTTGGAACAGAGTTTCCCATCTATTGAGAAGTGTTCATAGAATTTTTTCATACTTCTGCAGCTGTTGAACACCTTCATCAACAACCTGTATGACAGAAGACAACGCACCTTTGCTAGTTCTTGGATGACAACAAGTAGAAGGAATGGACAAAGCCCTGGAGGGAAAGGCTGTCAGTTCAGAGGATGTCAGTAAATTGGAGGAATGGGCTGACAGAAACTTCATGAAACAAAGTCAAACGCACCTGGAATGGACAAGCTCCATGCAGCTGGGGACCAGACAGCTAGGGCAATTCTTTGCAAGAAAGGACTTGGTGATCCTGGTGGACTATTACCTCAATATGAGTTTGCAGTGCTACCTTACAAGGAAGACTGGCCACATCCTGGGCTGTGTTAGCAAAAAGCTCAGACAGGAGCATAATGGAAGTGATTGCTCCCCTCTAATCAGCACTGGGGAGACCACATTTGGCATAATGTTTTTGGTTCCCCAGTGCAACAAATGAGAGAGTTCAGTGGATGGCTGCTAGGACAGTTAGAGAGCTGGATCACAGTACACTTGAGGAGAGACAGAGGAAACACTTCTGCCTGTTCATCCCGGACAAGATGTTGAAGAGGGATCCTGTTGCTGTCTTCAGCTGCTTAAGGCATGTTATAGAAAAGACAGAGACAGATGCTTCTCAAGCATGCACAGAGGATGACAGGCAACAGTAACAAGCCACAAAATGTGAAATTACAACTACATGGAAGCAAAACACTTCATAATGAGAGTAGTCAAGCACATATCTCCCCAAAAGGCTGTACAACATCTGCCTTCAGAGATCTTTTAAAATAGCTGGACTATGTGCTAAGCAACCTGATCAATCTTTGAAGTTACTTCTGCTTGGAGCAGAATTAGAAATTAGACGTTCTCCAGAGGTACATTCCGGGCTGGTTTATTTTACAAATCTCTGTTTTGTCTGGAGGGAAAATTGTATTAGGGAGTACAATTCACAGAAAAATCAGTTCAATGTTACCATACACTCTGCAATTAAAATCTTTGTAGGCTTTAATAGCCAAAACAGGTAGTCTCACACTCTTTTGTTTCTTGTTATATTTTTCATTTTTAAATAAATTATGCAGATACCAAGATAGCACTGCCTGAAAGCATTTCTCATCCAAATCAAAGCAAAGAAAGACATAACAGGATAATGTCAGGGAAAGATTGAAATATTGCTCAATTAAGACAAGCATGGGATATATACTAATACATATCCAAAATAAGCTTCAGGATCAATGTTAACCATTGCCTTTCTAATGTTTCCCCCTCAAAGGGTGAACGTTATTTGCTACAAGGTGTTGCATTTTTTCCCCAGCAGTGTTGTTATTGAACATAACTTAATACACTCCAGTTGAAACTCATTCCAGTAAAAAGTCATTAGAGAAATTGTGACAAGATAAAACTCTGGAATGCCTATGTGTACACAACTTTATAAACAGCACTTCCTTAAGTGTAAAGAAAAGTGAACAAAATGCATAGCATTGCATTTCATCAGTAACATTTTTATAGGAACTAGGACTTTGCAATTGAGGAAAAACAGGAACTTACTAACATTGTCAGGTGATCATCTTTAAATATACAGACACAAAAAAAGCCTAAAAGCAACTGGTTTTTTACCAGTGGTTTTTTTTTTCTTCTATTGTTTCTTTCTTCTTTCACCACTTATTATTTTCTTTTTTCCCATTCTAACTTTTCTACTTCCCACCAACATTTTGGGGGAAGAACTGAGAGAACTATTACCAATGATTAAAGAAAGAGAAAAAAGATGGAAAGATGATCAAAATATAAAGGTACAACATGTAGTTAGATCCACTGCAGAATGAGATATTTATATCTAAATTTTACCTTTCCTTCTTGAGCATCTACATATTCCTAATAAAAACATCTTTAAATCCTAACATAGCTCTTCCCCTTTAATGCAGAATTCATTTTGGATGCTAGCAGAAAGTTATTGAGCTAAAGAAGAAAAAAAATTTTCAAGCTGTTCAGCATTTACTGCATGACTGATTATCACTGTGGCTTTCTCTCCAAGAAGGAGAAATATTACTGGG
Organism: Pterocles gutturalis; assembly: GCF_000699245.1. Lineage (NCBI taxonomy): Eukaryota > Metazoa > Chordata > Aves > Pterocliformes > Pteroclidae > Pterocles > Pterocles gutturalis. The sequence continues at coordinate 2,680 of NW_010100691.1, read as the reverse complement.
ACAGAAAAATTTTATTGGCTGCCCTTCGCTGAATGATTAGTCAGAATTTGGTGAGTTTTCTGTACTTGAAATATTTTATGTTTAACAAGATTAAAACCTTTTCCATGACAAAAGCAAAGAATATTTACAGAGCTAATATAAAAATATCATAACTAGAGATTATAAAAAAGGTCTTTTTTCAGACTTCTAAAGGAAGACAGGAAAAAACAACTTGAAGTTAAAAATATTTAAAAGACAATTATAAAAGTGATAACTGTAGAAAGTTAAGATCTGTATTTCATGCCCTTGTCTCCTGTTTTCACTATCTTTAGAAATGTAAAGACTGGAAATAAATTAATAACTCATCTATATTTAAGGGAAAAAGGTTGGAGATTTTTCATCTGTCAAGGCTGGAAATAAATCAATAACATCTGTATTTAAGAAAAAAAAAAGTAGCAGATTTTTCCAGAATTGTGAACTGGCTTCTGTGAACTATATCAACCTGTATCAGGATCTGATACACACAGAGAAATTAAAAAAGATTTCAAACTCGCATGTGTGAAATGAAATGCAAGACATGTTTGTCCTCCAGTAGGAACAAATGGTAGAAGATTTGGGCAGATTACTAGCTGCACATGTTGATAAACATTTAATCTATTTCACGCAAGGAAATTACAATGAAAGTTGAAGCAGAAATAAAGAAGTTTTGCTCACTGAATCTGTAGAACGCTTTGAATAGTATTGGTATGAAAGGTTATAAGTCAGTAATGAAATCATAGAACTCTACAGAAGTTTAGTGAGTCACTGCATTATTTATGGTAAAATTTTAAATTGGATAATAAATTGGCTTAGTGGTGTTGCTGATGGCCAGAGGAATGTGGTAAATGGATGGAGATGGAGGAGGAAGGTGACAAGTAGATTGTCAGTGGGATCTGTGTTATACCTAATCTTGTTCATACAGTACTGTATATCACTAACTTTCTAAGCAATTTTTCATCAGTTTCGTGATTGCCAGATAGTTTGAATCTATTTCATTTTTTTCATAACTAAGGGGAAGCATCTATTAAAATCTGAAACTTGAACTGTGTAATAATCCTGTATTTTTTTTTTATTTTCTGACACTCTGGAGCTACAAAAAGATTATGGAAATGAACTGTCAAGAGAATTGTTGGTTTAAAAATTTACAATTTATATGAAATTATTTAATAATTTCAAGAGTATGTGATAACATGATTATAAAAACACGTTCTTTATATAATTTCTCAAATATAGAAATCACTGGAAAGTATGAAGATAAATTTGGCAGATGAGAGCTGCTATACCACAGCTCTCATCTGATGATAGTGTTGAAATAACTGGTGTATAAGGTCACCTGTTGTCTTCATCCAGACTGATATGAAAGCAATGACAGTACAAGCCTACATCCGCCTGAACACTGTATTGTTTGAACAGAAATCAGCATCTCTCCCCGCTCAATGTAAAACCTTTTCCTTGCACTTGTTCTAAGACATTCAGGCTTGTTATGCTTCACTTCATTGCTTCAATCAGATTCTGAGATGGTATTAAGTTGGCAGCTTGATGATTAGAGCTTCCTGATCATTACAATACATGTTCTCCACACAGAATACAACAAAATCAAACAGAAGAGATAACCAGCCACATTTCAGCCACATTTCAGCTGAGAAACAACCAGAAGAAGCATATGAATTCTATAAAACTATATTAAGTGTTGCAAGTAATAGAGCAGGTCCTCCTGGAGATTCTGCTGAAGCACAGGGAAAATAAGGAAGTGATTGGTGACAGCCAACATGGTTTCAGCAAGGGCAAATCAAGCCTGACAAATTTAGTGGCCTTCTGTGACAGGGCTACAGCACTGGTGAATAAAGGAAGAGCAACTGACGTCACCTGTGTGGATTTGTGCAAAGCATTCAACACTGTCCCACACAACATCTTTGTCTCTAAATTAGAAAACCACTTGCTAGATAAGGAATTGGCTGGATGGTTGCACTCAAGTTGTTGTGGGGAATGGCTCGATGTCCAAGTGAAGACAGGTGACGAGTGGTGTTCCACAAGAGTCAGTATTGGGACCACTGTTGTTTAACATCTTAGTGGGAGACTGGACAGTGGGATTGAGTGCACCCTCAGCAAGTCTGATGATGACACCAAGCTGTGTGGTGCAGTCACCATGCTGGAGGGAAGGGATGCCATCCAGAAAGACCTTGACAGGCTTGAGAGGTGGGCCCATGTCAACCTCATGAAGTTCAACAAGGCCAAGTGCAAGGTCCTGCATGTGTGTCAAGGCGCATGTGAGTCAGGGCAATCCCAAGCATAAATACAGGTTGGGAGGAGAATGGCTTGAGAGCAGCCCTGAAGAAAGCACTTGAGGGTACTAGTAGATGAGAATCACAGAATCACAGAATCACAGAATGTGCACACTTACAGCCGAGAAAGCCAACCGTGTCCTGGACTGCATTAAAAGAAATGTGACCAGCAGGTCGAGGAAAGTGGTTTTGCCCCTGTACTCTGCTCTTGTGAGACCTTACCTGGAGTACTACATCCAGTTCTGGAGTTGTCAGCACGGGAAAGACATGGACCTGTTATAGAGGTCCCAGAGGAGGGCTACAAAGATGGCCTGAGGACTGGAGCACTTCCCATATAAGGACAGGCCAAAAGAGTTGAAGTTGTTTAGCCTGGAGAAGAG
>NW_010100690.1:0-210 GCF_000699245.1 Pterocles gutturalis | reverse complement strand
ATGCGACATCTGGCTCTGATAAAAGGGGAAGGGAAAAAAAGGCAAACCAAGCCCAAAGCGCTGAGCAACTTCCCGTCCCCGCTCGCCGCCCTGGCCGGGATGCAGCCAGCGCTGCCGTGCAGGGTAGAGCTGGATACAGGGGAGACCCCAGGCCTGGGGAGGGGACCCCTGGATTGTGGGGGACAAAAACACCTCCAGCAGCCCTGAGCT
>NW_010100689.1:26495-38432 GCF_000699245.1 Pterocles gutturalis | reverse complement strand
TGACCCAGCCACTGACCCATAACCAGCCCGGCCAGCCCCTGATTGCAACCTTCTGGAGGGGGCAGCGGGTTTAATGCGCTCCTCGGGGATGGGGGGCATGGCCAGGGGAGCTGCCAGCAGCACGTCCCCGCCGGGGTTGGAGGGTTTGGTTGACAAGATCCTTCTGCAAAGCCAGGGGAGGAACGGAGGTGTGGACAGCAGTGGGGCACAGTGTCCGGATGCAAATCTCGTAGTGTTTTCCAGGTGTAAATTCAGCCAACGCAGCAGCCCAGAGGGGAGATTGAGGGCATTGCCAACAGCTGGGGAAGGGACACAGAGAAAGGATGGAGAGGGACAAGGCACAAGGGGGGCTCGGGTCACACATCTCCAGGGACAGGCACTGCAGGCAGCAGAGCCGCAGAGCAGACCCAGGGCTCCTGCAGATCCCCTGCCCCGGAGCACTGCTGCAGGGAGGGGTGGCTGAGGAAGCATCCTGGAATGTCCCCAGGTCCCCAGGATGTTCTCCCAGTTCCCTGGCAGGAGAGGAGGTCACTGATCCTTTGCACAACTCTGGTTACTTTAGCAGCTCTTTGCCACCGAGATCTTTGTTTTATTTCCTGCAAGGTTTTTGCCTGGGAAATGATTTTGCAGCAGGACAAGAGCTCGTTGGGGCAGATCACACACGGTTGTCCCACCACAGGACAGAGTACAACATCACAAATTCCTCATATCCCCTACTCAGCTGCCATCTTCTCCATTCATTTTGGAAAGGAAAAAAAAATCCAGACAAATGAAATATTCCTTAAAGTTAAAGCTCCAGCACACTTTAACTTCCAGCAGTTCAGAAAATGACAACTCTTTGTTTAGACTTTCTCCTAATTCATATTTTATACGGGCCACTCATAATCCATACTCAATCCATCTTCCTTCTTATTTATTTTCTCTTTCCCCTCCTTTTTTTCTTCTAACCTGTTTAATCCTTTTAAGTTCAAGGATTTGAAAAGTAAATACTATAAAAGATGAAAGGTGCGTTGGAGGAAATCAACTTTGATAAGAGGCTTTTATGGCTTGTAAACCTTATTCCGGCCCTTTGGCATGAAAGGCAACACTAATTTTAAGAGCCTTATGCAAGACTCACATTGAGCTTAAAAAAAAAAATTGTACCAGCCTAGAAATGATGGGCACCTGGCTAAGGGCCTTTTTATCACAGCATGCTGAAGGCTTGCTGAGAGTTGGACAATCAACAACAGGACAACTCTGGGCTTTTATCATCACCTTTTGCAAAAAACCCAAGCAACAGTCAAAGGAATATTTTAAAAGGAAACAAAAAAATGCAACCTCAATATTAAGATTAGTAGCAAAACCCTGAATAAATGTCGCTGAGATACTCCCCTTAATTGCAAGACTGCAGCAACAAGACGTTGCACGTCCAACCCACCCTCCAGAGAAAGGCAGCCCGCAAGCGGCACGCCTCCATCAGCTTCCCCCATGCCACAGGAGCCCTGCCCAGGCGGGAGCGGCACTGAAAGTGTTAAACAGCCCCAGCTCCCCTTCAGGGACACACTTCAGCTTCCCCATCCCAGTACCCGGGTGCAGTTAGACCACGGCTTGGCAGAGCTGCTACCGACCGGGGCGGAAACGCGGAGAGCGCGGATTGCGTAAGAGTGTTTGGAGCCGGAGATGCGTTGTTTGACAGTGCAAACACACGACTGCATCGGTTGTTTGAACACAGGCCACAAGACTCGAAGGGAAACGTCTGAGCGGATGGACCCGAGCTCAGGCCAACACCTCTGAGCAGCGGATGGCCAGTTCCAGGTGCCCAGTGCTCAGGTTGGGACCTGTCATGGTTCTGACCCTGGCAGCACACCACCACGCAGCCACCACCCTCTCCTCCAGCAAGCCCCCGGCGCTGGGCACCACCAGCAGTGCCACTACCCCCCTTTATCAGTGGGTGACGTGGAGCGGAGCCATTCCCAGCCCATCTCTGGAGGAGACCAGCCACCACTCAAGTCAAACGCCCAACGTCAAACCATGCTGTTACAATCGTTGCCCTCTCTGATAAGCGAGACAGCTTGCTCCTGCGCAAGGTCCTGGCTGCAAATCACTCCGAAATGGATTGCTGTTAGGGGCTGAATAATTACGCCGGGAGCACAAGTGGCTGCAGTCATCATTACCTATAGTGCTGCTTATGCAGAGACAGGCTTGCTGCTAATTAGCATCACGTGGGAGGCTCATGCAAAGCATTATAATGAGGGAAATGAGCTGCAGTCCCAGAAAGGAATATCTTCCAGGAGAGCAAGGCTGGTTCCTCGGGACACTGCTCTTCTAGAGGTGCTGGGACATTCAGTGATGTCTGAATATCACAGCGTGGGAGGAAGACCAGCCCATCAGGTGAGGGAGAGGAACTCGCTGAACATCACATTATCATCTTTCAGACACAGGGCTGGAGACTCTTTTGACAGGTGTGAAGTGTTTTAATTATTTTAGTGGTGTTTGCGCGGATTCCCATGGCCTCTGGAGCAGGGCAGGAGGAGGTTACCCCCATCACCCCATACCACACATGGTTTCTGTGTGTCTTGCATACTGGGTTCCATCTCAGCTCGAGGCTTTGAAACAAGTAATTAGTATTAATACTCTAATAAAACCCCCCTCCTGCAAACATACGCTGCTTCCACACATCCCCAGAGCTAGAGAGGGGTTTGTTGATCATCTCCTCTGAAGTTTTAGCCTGATTTTGGATCAAGAACTACCACAAAAGGGAATAGTAAAAAAAAAATCTGCTCAGCCACCGCAAGGTCTTCCAACAAGTGTTGGGTCAGGTCCTGCATGTGTTTTTGGGACTGTGTGGTGCAAGCACAAAGAAAATACGATTGTTTTTCAGGCAAGCCCAGTGCAGAGCTAAGACCTTGAGTCCTCGATGGGGCAGCCTGGCCGCCGTGCCAGGGAAGGACAGTGCAGCGAGCTCCAATGGCAGCGGGAACAGCTCGATGGACCCAAACGAATGGGATCTGGGGGCATTTTGCAGCAGCCTCTGCTCCTGGTGAGCAGCACATCCAGCACGAGCAGGCTGAAACCTGGGCTCTCCTCTGCAGGACAGCAGAGACACAAATGGGAAGCAGCAAACAGTTTTTAACTTTAATGTTTCCAATCTAAATAAGCAAAATGGATAAAGGGTGTGAGAAAATACAACAGGCAGAGAATGCAGACTTAGAGAGCTTAAGGGATTTACCCCAACCGCCAAGTGGGGACTGAAAGCCGGATTTCTGGGTCCCAGTTCAGTTTGATCCCAAACCCCTTCATGTGCACGTCCCTGGCCGTCGGCAACTGCTCCTAAGCGAAGGCAAATCCGACTGCAATTTTAATCGATCCCTTTGCAAGCACAAAATGAAATATCACTGCAAACACTACATGGCGACACTGCAAAGTCTCTGGTCACCCCAGGGAGGAACAAGAACCACGACAGCTGGAGGTGTTGAGATCCTGGATGGGACACACAAGTCCATTCCTGAGGAGCAGATTTCTGGAGCTCAACCTTGCCCCATGGGGCTTCTGCATTTATTGCCCTCATTACTTTTTTTTTTTTTTTTTTTTACTGAAAAGCAAAAATGTTTATAAACACTTGTGGTAATTGAGCACTTTTCACAACTGAAAAACGCTTGCAGCAGATCTAAGCAAAAGAAACTGGTTTCACTGCCAGCCTCATCTCTCCTGCAGATCTGCAAACCCATGAAGCATCTTGTTAATATGCTGGAGCAAAGAACCACAGTGGACTAGAAATTACAACAGTGAACTCCGCTCAGCTTTTTTCCATTACCCAGGCTGAAAAAATGCCAGTAAATAATAACAATAATGAAAATAATCAGGGGAAAACTGCTAAGGACTTTTTCATAAACCATATGTAGCAGAGTCACCTTGGGAAAGACTTTCCATCTCAACCCAGATGTCAGGTGTTACACCAAGAATCCTCACCACATCCAGGCTCAGTTTTCAGGGGTTTTTTTTAAGTGACCAGCAAATAGAGTTGTTGTTTCATCGCAGTGCTAAAGCAATACCCAACCTTTGGCTAGCTTTCAGCTGGGAGGCACTTGAGGTGGGTCAGTAGCTGAAGCTCAGAGCCATGCTCAGGTGGGACAGGAGGAAGAAAGAGGACGCAGCACATGCTGTCCCTGTGCCACCTCCAGCACGAGGACTGGGACAAGATGCAGACGCTTCGCTGCCACTCGCCACGTCCCTCTTCCAGCCAGATGCAGAAACCCCAGGAGCCATCACGCTGCACGAAGCCAAGGTGGGAGAAAAGCAGCCTCTGCTCGTGGGATACAAAACCTCAGACATTTAGTATTAAAGAACACAGCAGCCCAAATGATGTCTTTGTACCCCAAGTGTCATCCTACAGGGACTCCAGCCTGCTCAGCAATAGTCCTCCTCCTGCTCAGCACCGCCAGCGATCGACTGATGGGACACAGGAGGAGGAGAGGCAAACCTCGCAGCTGTTTTGTTAAGCAGCCCCACGCTGCAAATGCAATTTGCCAACAGTCATTACAACGTGCCTGCAACATTTGGCCACCAGACTTGCTCCTTATTTGTTTTTAGAGGACAAACTATTGCTCAACAGCTGTTGTGTAGGCCTGGTTAGCCAAAAAAAAAAAAAATACCCTACCCTAAGCACATCTCCAGGGAGACCAAGTGGTTTTTCCACTTATTTATACACCACCAGTAGCACCAAGGGATTCTTACGAAGATCAAGCCCTTGGCATACCAGCCCCACGTGGAGGGAAGGAGCCACCCAGCCCTGCGGGAATGCGGGCTGCTGGGTGAGGAGGAGGAGGGACTGTCATCCCTGGGCTGGGAAGTACAGCACAGAGCAGCTAAAGAAGTCACCCGGGGCCACAATGGGTGGCCATGGCTCAGCTGGACCGAAATTTCCAAGGTTTGAGTGCCCAGAGCAGGAGAACACATCTCCCCAGCTCAGAGGGCTGTTTCCAGTAAAAACCAGCATCCAGGAGGAGCGGCTGCCTGCGCCTCCCCAGCTGCGGTCACGCTTCCCGGACCCATCCGTTCGGCAGTGCAGGAAGCCATGGGGCCAAACCAGGGAACGAGGAGCCCGGGAACAGCAGCACAGGCATTGGGACCATAGGAGCATCGTGCACAAGTCCTTGGCTGAAACAAGCCCTGCGGTCCAAGAGCTGGTTTGGCTCACTGGGAGCTGGAAGGGACCCAGCAGCAGGGAAACGCACACACCAGCTGTGTGAAGGGACAGGCAAAGCTCCTTTGGACTTCATGAGCCCTTTAAACTTTCCATTTCAAATATTGCGGGGAAGAACTTAATTATAATTATTTTTCTTATACTTGAAGCAGTTGACATGCCCTTGCTACTTAAAAATTAAGCTGGAGAAACACAGCTGCCTACATACCTGCCTTCCAAGGGTCCTCATGCCCCACAGCCCCACCAAGCCAACACTGGCCCCAGGAGCCATTTCACCCAACACATCAACACCTTTTTGGATACAAAAAGCACCAGAAATGGGTCTCTGGATTTATAGGTTTCCACTGCAATAAGAGAGGATGGCATGACAAGTATCCCCAACTCTTCTGCAAGAGCATCACGTCATGGTAACGTCATGGTTGTCACCTTAGTCAATAAAGCAAATGACGGACTGAATACCTCCAGAAGGAATACAGCGAGCTGCCAAATGGCTCTGCCCTGGGTGTGGGGAGGAGACCCGCATCCTCTGCCAACGCTTGAAACACCCTCGCAAGCACCTCCACCAACACAGCCATGCCTGACACCTTCCTTCCTCTGCCGAGAAGGGCTGGAGCTGCCTCAGCCGGCAGCAAAGCCCGTCCCCACGTCACTGCACGCAGCCTCTGCTTGTCCTTCGGGACCCGGGCAGGTTTGCACAACCAGCCCCGTTTCTCTGCCGGAATCCAGCGCAGTTGCACAGGCACCACGCAGCGAGCCAGCCCCTGAAGACAGCATGTGCCCAAGCACCTCGTATCAACGTTAAACCCCATGTAATGGCAAAAAAAAAGTACAAAAAACTTCAAAGATTTTATGAAGGAAATAATGAGCCTTTTCTCCTAAATTAAAGTCCTTTTTTTCCAACACAGCGGGACTTACACTATCCCCAAGTCTGATAAATAAAAAGAGCTTTCATGTCCAAAAGGCTACGTATTTATGTAGGTATCTCAAACAGCCTTTAAAATATTCTTTCAATTAGCAGAAGTTTCCAAAGCCTGCAGTTACACCCCAACTTTCTCCATATAGATGCACTGTTGCCAAATGAGCAGCGTTAGCACCGTGCCGGTTTTTTACAGTACATCCTAGAGGAGGAGAGTCTCTGTACGTCAACATGGGCTCCCAGCAGGACGGGATGCACACTGCGGCTTCAAGGGCAAGGAAGACAGGAACGAGGAGAAAGCAACCCCATATTGTAGCAATCTTCTCTTCCCGGTCGTTAATCGCATCCTGCTGGCGCAGCTCTCTTGCAGTCTGGTCCTAAAGCATGTCGAACACATTTCCCTCCTCTGAACACTTGTTAAAGAGGCTTTAACGTCTTCACTCCTGCGTCCCGAAGAAGTCTGCTGAGTCAGAGGAAAGGCGGCAGAGAAGAGGTCCAGGGGAGCAGCGCTCAGAGGTCACCAGACAGCAGGAACCTCAAGCGCTGAACTTCCTTTTTTTGCAAAAAAAAAAAAAAAAATGGGGAGGGGAAGGGGGGCAGATGCCTTTGCCAGGATGAACACTGGTGGGAACCCACTCCTGCTTCTCAGCTTTGGGAGGATATGGTCCCGGTTGGGGGTTGTCTAAGATGAAAGAGCGTTTGACATTTTCAGACCAAAGGGTCCTATTTTTATTTTATTTTTGAGGGCCACATGCAGTCAAATGCCTTTAATGGTGCTAGAAACAGATGGGCCACCGTTTTCTTTGCTCATACAGGGCGCCAGACATAAAAATACCACTGAAAAATGAGGAAGAAAAGGTTTCCCTTTTTCTTTTACCATTTCTGCTCCTTTCATGCTCCTGGAGACTGGCACCGAACAGGGACAGGGGCTGGAGTGGCCAGCGACCGCCTATGCCCAAGGGGTCTCCAAGGGCAGCAACAGGTCAGTGTTGTTCTGGACAGGAATCAAACCCTGCCAGCTCTTCAAATCGATAAATATTTTCTAATTTTCAATAAGAAACCAAATTAAAGCTTTCAAGCCTTTTCAGCTTCTCGATTTTTGCTTTTTCAGTTCTTGGGATAATTTTCCCCCTTTTTCCTTTATTAGTTTTCTCCATTACTGAGACAACGGAAGGAAAAAAGGAAGGAAGAGGCAAAAGGGAAACAACAAGGAAAGGGGAAGGATGGAGGAGAAACCATTTTCACAGCTGAAAATCAGAAAATCCAAATCCAAACATTTTCTTCACAAAAAGTAATTAGTTAGGTATCAGGAAAGAAAGGATCAAGCTTTAGCTGAAAAATTCCAACCAGGTCCATTAAAATAACCCACGAGCCTTTTGCTCAGGGATGATCCCCAAGGTCCACATCCCACAACCACACGCCCAAGGGGCAGCCCTGCAGGAGGGCGGCCAAAAGCTCCATCTCCACGCGGACGAGGCACATTATCATGTTTGGAAATGTACAAGACCTCTCCTCTCTCTCCCCTCCTTCCTCCCGGAGCATTGTATTACCACCATCTCTGTACGGAGCGTGCAGCCAAAGCAAACACAGATTCCTGGAGCCGGCTCTCGGGAGAGCAGCTGCACGAAGCTGGCAGCCCGCATCCTTCGGGACCCCCTCTTTGCCGTCATCCCCGTTGGCCACGTGCACAGAAGACTCTCTCCCAGCAGCATCCATGTGCTCAGGAGCCGGGCTCTCCCTTGCACACAAACCCATCAGCCGGGCTTGCGCTCCCACAGCTGGAAATGCAAATCCCTCTCCTCCAGCATCAAACTCCCACAGCTGCGATCCCCCCAGCATCGATGGAAATATTAGTTCTTGTAACCCAGGGTAACTTCAGCAGCAACCTGTTGTGAGCTCCCCAAACCCAAATATTCCTTCCTCCTTCACTCAGTATCCAAAGCTGCTCTGCAACAGGCAAAACCCATCTGCATTCTGTTTCAGGGTAATACATCTGTGGCATAAAAGTCATCCTCGGACCTCTGGTCAACCCAGCCATGGCCCATCACTTCTCTAGGGAGCTACGTGCACTGGAAGCCACTTGTCCAGCGTCGCAGCCTGTGTGTCTCTGCCCATCCCAAGGTGTCACAGAGCCAGGACCGCTGTCACACCGAGCTTCAGCCTCTCCTGAACCAGTCCATACTGAGAACACCTCTGGGAGCCTGCTAAGGACACACAGTGAAATTCCCAGGCAGAATAAAAAGCAAGAGGAAAAAAAAGAAATGCTCATGTGCGGTTTCTATTATCTTTGCAAACGCAATTTAGAAAACAAAGCAGTTTAAATGTTTCACCCTGGAAGGGAGGAAGGAGGCTGGCTCAAAGAGGAGGCAGAGACTCAGCTGCTTACGAAGGAGCCACATTATCGGAGAGAAACCAGCCCCTTCTTCCCGACACTTTTTCTGCCATTGTGGGAAATCAACTGATTTTCATCCGAAAAGCAAAGCATAACCGAGCGTTTCCAGCTTCCAGCCCTGTTCTGACAGCACCTGTAGCTAAGAGTCGTAACAAGCACTCCTTCCCGAGAACATAAATAGATTTTGGTCCAAGAGCTATTTTTAATCCCTCCAAAAATATTTTGACAAAAACCATTTGCATCACCTCTGACACTTCCTCTTGCAGATGAGGTATTGCGAGAAGAGATCCACCCCTGGACTGGGAAGGAGTTTGAGAAACAGCCGTCTTTGGCAGAAACAGAAAGCCGAAAGGGACGGAGAGCCAGCCCAGCAGCAGGGCAGGTACCACCCAGGGCTCTGAGATCCTGAAAAGCAGCGATGAGCCCAGGCAGCCCAAAGCAGCGCTGGCAGCAGCGGGATGGGAGTAGCTTGGCTCGGGTAGAAAGCAAGTTTCCCGGTACTGCACCTGGTGGAAAAGAGGGCTGAGAAAGAAGAGCTGCCTGCTGTAAATCTCAGCCTGGATTGACAGCCTGGCACTGCTCACCATCAGCATTGTTTCCTTTATTAAAATTAAAAAAAAAAAAAAAAAACAAAAAAACATCCCGTATACATCCCATTTCCTTCCTTTTGAACGTAACCATAGCCAAGCTCCATCCTCCCTTCTCCCCCTGCACACTCACACTCCCGCGGTCCCCCCACAAAGTTTGGGTGGGCTACTGGCACAACACTCCAAAAAAACCCACCAAAAAGCAACCCAGGGATCCATGGTCCCACCATACAGCCATCCTGAGTCTCCCCCGACCCACGCAGCCAAGGGAGCTGAACCACGCGGTGGTTTGGAGACGTGGACCAAGGGACACCAGGGAGCGAGGAGAGAAACCTGCCAAACACCGCGTGCTGGAAAAGCTCAATGGTTCCAGTTGCCTCAACTGACACTCTGCCAAGGACACCCTCTTTTCCCTTCCCTCTGCGGTATTTCACGCTGAGCTCCAGGTCTGGAAGCCAAACTGGAACCGCCTCAGCTTGCCTGGTTTGGGGTTGACTGCTCAAGTTTTCCCAACCTCCTCGCAGCTATGCCGAACAGCTTCCCTGAATTCCCGTAAGCCTTCTGGCCAGCCTGGCCTGAATTAAGGGTTTACAGAAAAACCTGAATGTGGGTGCTGAGGCTTGGAGTCGGCCACAGCTCTACTTTAAGCTACTCCTGGTGGCCCTTGAAGTTGGAAGACTAAAAAAGAAAAAAAATTTGGCTGACGGAGCCAAGCAGGGAGAGATGAATCATGCCACTGTGGGAAAGCTGAGGATAATGGGGCAGAGAAAAAAAAAAAAAGGTTTAGTACAAGGTCATATCTTCAGCCAAAACCTGGTATGTGCTAACAGAGGAATATCAAAATCCATAATACATCAAGTCCCTTTCAGCAATGCACGTGGGGGAAATCAGAAATGCGCAGAAGCTGGGGTCTGAATGAGGTGTTAATCCATCCTCAGCCCGGAGCCTGCTGCAGACCCCCCCCCAGGGCATCGCAGCTCCCGGACCCTTACCGGTCAGGGATACCTGGGGTCAGGCTTATCCTGCAGGAAACCTGCCTCCCTTTGGGGACAAGAACAAACCCCATCCCACAGCCACCCACAAGCGTGGCAGAGAGCGAAGGTCACCGTGAAGATGATGGGGGCACGGGCTGCTGTGCCAGCACTGCGAGGAGATGAGAGCCAACACCCCTTCCACGCTGCAAAGAGCCAAATTCTTCCTTGACCTGAATTCTCCCCTAATCAGTGCAAGGATCTCTGCCTGCCCAGCAGCCGCTCCAGGAGCCTTCCTGCGGGTACCTGGGATGCTCCTGGCAGGCGGCGCGCTCCCTCCCTTCCTGTCCTTTTTTTTGCAGGCCCGCGGCTTTTCCCCGCAGCGGGGGACCGCAGCCCATTAGACAAGGGCTGATTGCTCCTCCTCACCTCCCCCGTGACACAATCGAGTGCACATACAAGGCAGAACAAAACAGTGACAATTGGTGACAAATGGACTGCACAGCATCCCGTGGCCCCGTCGCCAGGGAGACCCTGGCCAAGCATGGGCGGCCGCGATTCGGGGACGGCAGAGGGGACACAGGTGCTGGGAAACCAGGATGGACCCAGCTGCTAATTGCCCCACCGGAGCTGACGAGGGCAGAGCCGCCGCGGGCTCGGCCCCAGGGCAGGAGGGAGGACTGGAACCCATCAGACCAAGGCAGCTCTGCCTCTCTCCCAGGTTGTCCCCCTTTAATAGGGGTAATTTTCCAGAAGTATTTTCCCAGGTCAGAGCAGTGGTTTGACAACAAACAGAGAAGGGGGGGGAGGGTTTACCAATGCTAGCGCTGGCCTAACAAGCATCACCCAGCACATTTCCAATGCTAAACAACAGCTCTGTGCCGGACGTTGTATCACGAGCCCGGCTTTGCCAGGGAAGAAACAGAAGCCAAGAGAAGGAGAATGACGCTTGCTGTCAAGCTCTTTGCTGGCAGAGCCAGAAACCTCTTCCGGGAACATCTTGGAGTGACTCAATGCCTTTTACTTTCAATGCAAGTGATGTAAATGCCCCGCAGCCAGCGTGGAAACACTTCACGCTCACCCAGGGCTGCAGACATTCCCCAACACTCAAAGCATCAACAAAGCTGGACGTGTTGTTTCTGAAACTCAGCCTCTCTCCTCCAAGGCAGCAGCAAACACTGCCCTGGGTTGGGCTTGTGCGATTTGTTTCCTGACGAATACCTGCAGCAGACACCCAAAACAGCCCCACAGCAGTGACGCGTGGAAACACTTCACGCTCACCCAGGGCTGCAGACATTCCCCAACACTCAAAGCATCAACAAAGCTGGACGTGTTGTTTCTGAAACTCAGCCTCTCTCCTCCAAGGCAGCAGCAAACACTGCCCTGGGTTGGGCTTGTGCGATTTGTTTCCTGACGAATACCTGCAGCAGACACCCAAAACAGCCCCGCAGCAGTGACAGCCCCTGGAAAATGACTTTTCCTTCTTCCTCCCACTGCCCCCAACAGAACTGTCCAGCTGCAGCTTTATTCTCCCCAGTTCCCCTTCGCTGCAGTCGCTCTCAGGAGAGGTGTTGGAGGGGAAGCCGAGCATCCTCGCAGGGGCTACGTGCATTTCGGCCAGGACCCCCGCCCCTCCCCGTCCAAGAAATAGTTAAGTCTGCAGCTGCCAGCCCCGGCGGTGCGGAGTTATGCTCAAACTGTTCCCACTGCTGCATGAAGTCAGCTGTCATTAGGGAACAAAGGCTCCCCGGAGCAGCTCGAGTTGTGTCACACTCGGAGGGAGGCGCAGAGACTGCTCCCTGATTAGGATTTCTAAATCAGTCCCATCCAGGCCCGGAGAATAAAGCCGCAGAACAATGAGCGGGGGAACATTCACACAAGCAGCAGCA
>NW_010100689.1:19614-26461 GCF_000699245.1 Pterocles gutturalis | reverse complement strand
CACGCTTCTCCTCCCGCCTGAGCCCTGCAGCACTTCACCTCTACATCCCGCCCTGGACCACAGCATCCTGGGCTGGAGGCGGTGGGGCCTCTCCATCCCTGCTGCTCCAGGGGCTGCCTCTCCATCCCTGCTCACCCTCTAGCTGGGGCATCTTTTAAGTCACCAGGGCTGAGCATCTCCTCCATGGGGACCTCTTGCCCTAGGAGCTATTAGCCCTGGGGCTCCGTGGTGCCCACTTTGGGGCGAGGCAGTGGGGCCAGGAGGCAATCCCAGGCAGTGCTGGAGCACCGTCCCCACCAGCCTCCCCTCGGCCACTGACCATGGCCATGGTGGCCACCACAGCCATCTGCCTCCAAGCCATCCGGCTCACCATCCCTGGGGACAGGCAGCCACAATGTGCCCCAGTGCTGCCCGCCAGGGTCAGCACAGACCAGCAGGCTGGCTGCTGCAAGCAGATGGATTTTTCTTTAGAAATAAGGTGTTTTCCACGCGTATAGCAAACTTATCCATACCTGCAGCAAGACCTAGCTACCTGAAAGGATAGTCATCTCACTCAGTCTGGGGCTCTTGCACCACTGCCCCTTCGTTACAGGGTGCTGACACTTGCTGGAGCCCCCCTGGAGTGACCCAGAGCATCACCTGTGCCATCATCCCTGTGCTTGCCCCACACAGTTGTTCCTTCCTGCTAAGCAAGACTTTGTGCACACAGAAACGGGCTGGAGGCTGCAGACCAGGTTGCTCAATTCATCTCAACTGAGGCAGATTTCCTCCATAAGCACACAAGCTCTCAGGCTGCGGGCGGGAAGGAGATGTTGGTTTGGCTGGTGGGGTCTGTAAAAACAGTTTTCTTGGAAAAAGCAGGAATTCCAGCACAGAATGACGCAGCACAAGCCAAAAGATCTGAAGGGAAACCAAGACAGTTGTGAATTTGGGACATTAAAAACACAGAAGCAGGAATTAAGTGGTAGTAAATGCTGTTCTTGGCTCCAGATCTGACTTTGCTCATGACATTGGCTTTGTCGATGAAGAGCGCTCTGCCTCGGAAGGAGGAGGTGACCCTCTAAGTGGTTACTTCCCACAAGCACAAACCCTTAACATCAGGGTTCCCACAAGCAATGACGAACACGATGGAACTGTCCTCCCATCACACTCGGCTTGTCCAGAGCTGCAACCGGCTGGGACACCCAGGGTCTCCACCAAAGTGGGGCTGGGGGCCAGGCTGTGTCCCTGGTCCTGCAGAGCCCCCAGGCAGAGCAGGGCGAGCCAGCCAGCCCAAAGCCCATGCCTGTGGGCTGTGCCATCAACCCACACCCAAACCGTCTCCCCAACCCCAGCCATGCAACCCATCCTGGGAGAAGCCACATCTTCATGCAAAGATCCTTCCACTGCACAGAGCCAAAGTGACAGCTCCTTTATCCCCCCTTGCTGCAAGATTTGGGAAAAACACAGGGGGATGGGAGACGGGAAAAGGGTCAAGAATTTACTTTGCTCCCCTTGCCCCAAGGTTGGATCTTCAAAACCACAGCGAAAGGGCGGCGGGCAGCGGGAGGCCGGCAGCCAGCAGGTGCAATGAATAAATATCCCGACAGAAATCAGTCTGGAGAGAGGGGGAAGGGAAGGAATATAGATATCGGGCATCCCGCCCCCCACCTCCAGCCCCCGGCAGGACACGCACGCAGACACACACACACTAATCCGCTGGATTTGGCCGTCATATGACATGCCCGGTTGGTCCGAGGGAGGGGATTTAAGGCACGCCTCTCCTTTCACGCCAGGAAAGGATTTTCATCTCTCGAGAGCACAATGAGGGGGGAAGGAAGGAGGGGAAAAAAAAAAAAAAAAAAAAAAAGAAAAAAAAAGAAAAAAAAGCCAATCAAGCCAGGATCAGCTGTGGGCTGGGCTGCTGCAGGTCTGCTGTCCCAGAGGGGGGTGCGGGGAGACATATTGGGCCGTGTGGGAAACCCACAGTCTCAGCTTCTCACACATTGTTCTCCAGCCCGGCTCCCCCCAGCCCCCAGCCAAAGCCGTTAATGCCACAAAAGATACTTTGCCCATTGTGGCAGGGGGCGGTGAGAGGGTGAAGGTAGCCCTTGCCTTACACAGCTTCCCTGCCTCTCTCTCCCGCTGGAGAGGGGACAGAGCAATCCAAATGGAGAGTTTGATGCTCACGGTACAAAAGAATTAAATCCACTTAGGGCCCTTTCTCGCTAATCTCGGACTGTGGGGGGTTAAATATGGTTACATTTTCATTAGGTACTAATAGCAAAAGGGCAGCTAATGGTAGCACAGACCGCCGCATTGTCATGCAGATGGCTCCCAAAAGGGCTACCCAGCATCGCTGGGGCACCTCGGCATGCTCCGAGTGGGAAATGGTGTCACTCGGCATTGTCCGGGCTGAATTCCATCAATGGGAAAAGTCATGTTTCCTCCACCGAAAGGAAACAAGTTAAAACGCCCGGAGAGGGGTGGAGGTGGCGGGGAGGCACCTGGGCTCTGCGGGGACCCTCCTGCAAAGCGGGACCGCTCCGGCACAGAGCGATGCCCAGGCACACTGGCTTTAGGTGTTCGCACTCGGTGGCCACAAGCCATTCGATCTGAAATGCCACAAGCCATTCGATCTGAAATGCCAGTGGCTCAACCACCCAGCTCGGTCACCACTGCCTGGGTGCCTGGAGGATGCCTTGTCCCTTCATTTGGGATTCGAGGTGCACAGGGCAGGTCCATGCACTCCTGGGGAATTTGGACAAGGCAACAGGAGCCCAAAAAGCCATTTTCATCTTTTATCTTTTTAACCATTTTGTTTGCAGCCAGCTCAGCCTCGTGCTGGCTTTCTCAGCCCCCGCTTCACTGCGCTGGAAACTGCAGATTCAAAAGGGACTGGGGTGGGGGCAAGCACCCCACGGGTCCCAGTCACTGCCTGTGTGACTGGTGCAACTGGTGTCATCCCTTTGGGAGCACCATGCAAGAGCTTCAGCCGCTTAATGACAGTGTCTTGGCTGAAGAAGTCTCACCCCTCAGAGAGCAGCAGCTCCAAATGGATGTCCAGCCATTCAGGACTGTCCTGCCTGGGAAGTGCCCACCAGAAGACAACCACTCCTCTGGGTGCCTTGGCTAAATGTCTCCGCTAAGAAAGAAAAGTAAGAGCCCATGCTGCCTTTGTACAGAACCCCAGCTTATTTAGTGCTGGCTCACTAACATGACATGGACAGAAAATATCTGCTAGGGTATATTTTATAGGGTGGAAGCACTCTGGAATATTTTTTTTTCCCCCCCAAGGCCACAGAAGAGAGACTCACAACCAAACAAGTCAGTGAAGCTACGTCCTTTCCCCTAAACCCACTGGCACTACAGTAAAAATCCATCACTCGGGAACACGCAGCAGCAGCAAAAGCCAAATTAAACAAGAGCAAGGTCAGCATCGAGCTGGCGCAGCCAATAACTGTGAACAGGAGGAAATTGGTAACGCAGTCGAGAGCACAGGCACCTACAGCCCCAGCCCCTTGCCAGCCAGCACAGCATCCCGGGGAGTGCAGCAGCTGGAGCCCCAGAGACCTGACTTCTCACCCCAGCTCTCCCACAGAGCAGCACTGTGACCGGAGTGTGTCCCCTCGCCCCCCTGTGCCTGTTTCCTCTCCCCATCCACACAGACCACACACTCCTTGGGGCAGGCACCAGCACCTTCTCTCTGTGTACATCCCAGGGAAGGGGCTGGGGGACCCTCACCCTCTCTGCCAGAAGCTCGAAACCCCAGAAGAAGCGGGAAATGGCACATTTCAATTAACAGAGAATTATTTCACCCACCCTGCACAGCGCCATCAGAAGCCGCTTGCCTGATGCGACTCGCTTTGCACAGCACCTGTCCTGTCCCAAGCTCGTACAGACCAAGGACGGACAAATTATCCATCTGCGTAACACCCAAGAACAAATTTCCTAACAAACTCCGACACCACGTCTATCTCGCCTGACTGCCAGAGACCAAATTTGAGCCAAATTTCCTGCAAGCGTTGCTGAGTTTTGCAAGCTTCGAGTCCTCAGAGAGTCACATTTTCATGCTTCTCTCCGTAACCTCGAGAGTCAGAGCTTGACATTTAATGAAAGCTGAGATTCTCGATGCTCTGGAGCCAAAGCTTTCAGGGAGAAAGCAGAAAGTGAGAGCAGGGAAAACCATGAAGATTGGGTTCCTGCAGTATAGCACATCACACTTAGATTCTCTGATGTCCAGTAGGCTTGAGCTGAAATGAGGTCACACCCTTCCCTTCAGCAAGAGTTCGAACAGGACTCTCTTCTACCTTCGTCTATCTACACATCACTCGCTGGAATTGGACGTATTTTATCCCTCTGACATACTGGCAAATATTGACACTGCCCAGAAAGACTTAAAGTCTCTTGATGGTGAGACAGACGGATGGATGGATGGACAGCGCGTCTCAAACCCCAGGAAAGCCCTCCGTGGAATAGCACGTTGTGCAACAACCATGATAACATCTTGACGGCTTGCACCGATATTTTTCTGGTCTTGGGGAGAGCTGTGGTGTTGCAATCCAGGCTCAGGGTTAAGAGCTGGAGTTCTGGAAAACTCATCTCTACGAGGAGTGTCACGGAGAGGCGGCACGTCCACCGGGCGCCGGGGGAGCCCCCACCGAGAGCGAAGCCGCTGGGCTGGCTCCAGCAGCTTACGCAGCTGATGAGCTGTCCTGGCCCCAAATGTTTATTGTTTCCCAGCAAAGTTGTACTAAGAGCACAACAACAAAATATAATACAACAACACTCAAAGGTTAATATGTGTTACTTTTAACGATTGCACCTCAGGACTTTCCAGCGCTAACGTTAGCCAGGGCAACTCATTTGCTTCCTTCAACGTGATAGAGCAAAAAAGGGAGGGGGCAGAAATCAAATCTCACCAGCAATGGGAACCACTTTCAAGGGGAAGCTGCTTTCGGAAACCCAGCCACGTCCAAAAATTACAACCGGTCTCGGCAATTAGGAGAAGTAAAACATTAAAAAGCATGAGGCAAAGTGCATTTGCATGCTAAAAGCTCCCTTCAGCGGGCCTGAGAGCCTGTATCCAACAACAAAGCAGAAAACTTCCCTCTCCCAAAATACATTATCCCTGCTGTCACATCCCCCTCCCGGTTTGCACCCCGAAGGCTGTGGGGTGCGGAGCTGGTAACGGGTGCAGGCACAGCACCCCTGCACCATCCTGGACGTGCACCTGGGTGGATGCCTAAACTTGCTGGAGAAGCAGCGCAGGAAGGGTTAATCTGTGCTCAGCCATCCCCATCGCAGCACAGCCCCTGGGGCTTGCAGGGAGCAGGGTGCCGGGAGGTTTTCTTGAATGAGGCGGATTTGCTGGAAAGCGGTGCTCCTGCAAACCCAGCCTAGTTCCGCAATTGCTGTTGCAAAACCAGGTTTGAGTTTGATTCAGAGGCTGCAGGTGAGCAAGTTACCTGAAGGCCATGAGGAAGAAACTCCTACATCCGCCCCGAAAGCACAAACTTGCATCCAGCCAAGGAGAGAGGGGAGCAGGAGAGCCTCCTCCGGGGTAGGGTTTCACCTGAAACACAGCTTCGTGCTCAAAACAGGAGCTGACGGGAGGCTCTGAGCCAAAGCCCTGGGCTGAGGGCTGGGAGAGGCAAACTGCAAACCCCAGTTAGAGCTTTCCCATCCTCCAACGAGGGGCAGCTAGAGAGCAGGGCTCGCCTTCTCAGGGATTGTCTGCAGGAATCAGGAGTCCATCCCACCACGATTTTCCCATTACAACCTCATCTATCAGTGCACCATGGGTCCTTGATACTGCAATCCTGCCCCAAACTGTCCTGTGTTCCTCCTCTTCTCCACTCCTCTCCCCACAAGCAGGGTCACCCATGGGTTTAGCTGGGAAGCCAACTGGTCTCTGAGGCACCGTAGGGATGAGGTATTGTCCCGATAAAGCCACCAGACCATTCCTTGCAAAGGGCTTGAGTCTACACCTAGAGTTCCCAGGTGGTAGAACAGCCACCAGAGACCTCCCAAAGCACCCCGAGCTCTGGGAGAACCTAGAGAAGTAATAGCTTCAGAGGGCATCTAAGAGCAAATAGGGGATATAAAAATAAGGGGTGCATCCAGGACTTGCTACACACAAATCCTACCCGATTTCCATTATAATCAGTAGGAATGACAGGCTGCAGGAGAAACGGAGCTCTGTGTACTGGAGAAGGTGGTCAGGTACAGTGACCCTGGACAGCCCATCTCCTGGTTTTAGGTATTGCAGAGCAGCAGTCAAGATGAAACACATGAAATCACCCAACAGCCCATTTCAAAAAGGTATCAAATCTCGGGCTTCACGGCAGAAGTGGCAAAGGCTTCATCTCTGAGCTGAGCCCATGGTCATGCCACCAGCCTTCGCCCCAGGAGCCTCCTACCACAGGGTAACACACCCAACAACGCTCTCCAAAACAAGCGATCACTTAAAATAACGCATGCAGAAAACACTTAGCACGGATGGATTCCTCCCTATTTCTACATCCAGAAGCTCAGTTTCAGCTGCAAAGCTATTTTCTGTTAGAGAAGTGGTGGACGGGAGCAAGTCATGCCACCAGCCTTCGCCCCAGGAGCCTCCTACCACAGGGTAACACACCCAACAACGCTCTCCAAAACAAGCGATCACTTAAAATAACGCATGCAGAAAACACTTAGCACGGATGGATTCCTCCCTATTTCTACATCCAGAAGCTCAGTTTCAGCTGCAAAGCTATTTTCTGTTAGAGAAGTGGTGGACGGGAGCAAGCTTGGAAAGAAGAGGGCAGACAACCCTCCGGAGACCGGCCTGGAAGACAGACAGCATGCCTACGAGCTGCAAAGTCTTCTG
>NW_010100689.1:19356-19599 GCF_000699245.1 Pterocles gutturalis | reverse complement strand
AAAGCAATATGTAACGCCATACAAACCCACACATATATTTTTATCAAGCAAAGTCATTTCTGGATTCAATGCAAAAGAAGGGTTTTCCCAGAGGAAGGCTCATTAGAAGTCCTCACCAGTCCAGTACCTTTCCCCTCAATAAAAAATAATAATAAAAAAAAAAAAGCAAGGCATGTTCTTTTGAAGGTTGTTTTCTTTCATCCCCCCTCCACCCCCCGTTGATCTCCTCTTTGGCGTTTGTGG
>NW_010100689.1:5333-19157 GCF_000699245.1 Pterocles gutturalis | reverse complement strand
CGGCGGTGCCGGGACAGCTTCCTCTGGGGAAGGCGTGGTAGGGATGGAGGTTTCTGCCTGGGGAGCAAAAGGAGAAGGGTTGGGAGGGCTTAGGTGGCCCTTTTGTTGTTGTTATTGGGTTTGGGGGGCTTTTTTCTTTTTTTCAGGCAGCAGTTGTTGGTCCCCTACAAGGCACATGGTGCTCCACCACAGCCTAAACTCTCTCTGATCCTCATGGATGAGAAATGAGCTGGGCTCATTAACATGGTTATTCTTGAAATCTCTGTCAACACAGAGGTACAAAGAGTCTTCACCCGCTTGCCAGCCTGAATTTTTGCCCAGACAGGCTTATCCGACAGCAGATACCATCACAGAGCCACGTCCTGGAGCTGGGCACCGACATGGAGATGTTGGAGGTGGATTCACCAGTGAGGTGACGGGGGCTACAGAGCCTCTCCCGCTCCAGTTAGCTCTGCCAGCAGTTGTACCTTCACCCAGTTCACTGCCAGCCCTGAATGCAGCTGTTCCCCAGCTCCAGGCGACCACATCCAGCCCTGCCCAGCCCCAAGGCTCAGAGGCCATGGGGGCTGATGAGTGAAATAAAGCCTTATGCTCTCAAGGACTTGCCACTCAAAAGTCCCATGACCAGCCCAGAGAGGGCATCCTTCATTTACATCACAGCAACACCAGCAAAAGACTCACCCAGCCCGGGGATCTCAAAGGAGGCTCTGAAAAATGCACAGGAGCTAATTCTGCTCTGCTCAGCCTTTGCTACCCTCTCTGTGCAAGAGCAGGAGGCGTGGGCAGAGCCCCTGCTCCAAACACATCGTGTCCTCCGTGTGTTTTACTGGTTTGAATGATGGAGCAAGGCGGAAAGCAGCTTGGAGGCAGGACAAGAGAGAACAACAATCCCTGCCCCAGAGCGCTTATAAACCCAGAGACAAGATGTAACACGAGGAGGAAACAGGCTGGAGGCCGGAGGGGATACCATAAAAATAGGATGGTTCAGAACGTCTTTGCTGTGGGCATAAATCACCGCCCATCTCTCCACTGATCTCCGGAATACAGAGCAAACCCCCTTCCCCATGGCTTGTACCAGAGCAGCACGGCAAAACCCAGCCCTGGGGTAAATGGGATGGGTAAAAAAGGGTGTCTGAGCCCTGGGAACCAGCCGGGCTGGAGGCAAAGGGACTTGACCGTGGCTGGCCAGAGGGGTGCAGTGGCAGAGCCCGAGGGGGACTCAGTTTCCCAAAGAGTTGATGAAAAGACCCTTCATCTCCTCTGCCCACTGCTACCTGCCGAGGAGGAGAAAATCCTCCTTGTGCCAGGGAGGCTGAAATAAATCCAACTGCTTCCCACGAAGTTCATTCATCCCCTCTCCCTCCCCGCTCTTCATCCCACCTTCCCCTCTCTGCTCTCAAATGTGTGATGGCAAAGGAGGGATTTTTTTCCCTCTCTCCCCACCAAGAAGGAATGAGAAGAAGGGCTCGGGGGAAGGGGCATCTTATTTCAAATAAACAAACAAAATTTATTGCCGGACACATCCCTAAACCCTCAGCCCAGGCCGGCAAACTGCAGCTGCGATGTAATAAGCACATAAATAAAGTTTACAGCTAAACTGGCCTGACCCAGTATTGCCCCGAGGTGCAGAAGCAGTATCTTGTCATTAGTATGCAGAACACATCGCCTTAATGTCTGCTCATTTGTTCTCAGCCCACTCGGCTCTATAAATCTCTACAAAAGGGCAAGGCAGGGCTGCGGGGGAGAAGGGGGAGCGGGGCCGGCAGGGCCAGGGGGATGGGAATCGCCTACTGTCCTGCTTCCAGCCCGATGGAGAGCAAGAGCAACACAGGCTCCATGGGAATTTATTCCTTCCTTCCACCCAGGGACCACCAGAGCCCGTCTGAGGGACGGGCAGCAGGGAAGTGCCCACACTTGCCTGCTGGAATGGAGGGAAGGGAATATCACCGGTATTTCTGTGTCAGCAGAGGTCCAAGTGCCACCTGCATGGCAGGACACCTTGCTGGCTGCTTCCAGCTGCAGCTGGCTGAGCACTGAGATGGACACAAACACAGCATGGGGAAAAAAAAACCAAAAACACAACACAAAAAAAAACAACCACCAAAACCCAACAAAAAAAAAAAAAAAACCAAACCTGGCAATATTTCCCTTCTTTTGCATTGCTTGAAATCATCATCCACCCTTTCAGACCCTCCCTGCCTTCTCACTTGCAATCAGCATCTGCCAACGTCCTGCGCAGCCCTGTGCCCCCTCCCCAGAACACATCTGGCAGCCCCATCCCCAGCAGCACCTCCCCGTCAGCCCACCAAAGCACTGCTCCGGGCTGCACGCTGGGGAGCCGGCGTGGGCAAGAGGACGGCATGGCTTGAGGAGAGCTGCCTTGGCAGCAGCACCAGCATCAGCACCACCAGCATCTCCCTTTGCTCCAGCACCCTGCTCCAGAGGCAGAAGCTCTCTGACCATCCCACATCATCCTGCAAGAGGGTAGTTGCATCGCTTCCATAAGCTGCACAACACTGTTTTCTGTACAAGGAAATATTAGCCACCCTTCCCTGTCATCAGACTTGTTGGGATCTCCCCGACATGTTTGAAGAAAGCAAAGCGTGATTTATTGTCTGACAAAAAATTAAAAAAAGAAAAAAGAAAGATTGAGGGAAAGCAGCCACACAGCAGATCAAACATCTGGGGAGCAGAAAAGAAGGTACCTCGGGTGGAAGGTGCCAAGGGGGAAAGTGTTGTCTTCGGAGGAACCTGATGGAATTTAATTAGGTACAAAATTCAGGGAAATGAGGCAGCATCCCCAGGTAAATCTCTGATGGAAATGGCAATTTCCCCTCCACAGCACATGGCAAAGGGACTGCTCCAGGGATGAGAAAGCTTCACGTTGGCACAGCTGCTCCCTGCTAAACCAGCAAACTCCCCCACTGCAGGAGGCTCTTTGCCTCTTTCTGCAAATTACTCCTTACTGCACCCCAAGAAAACACAGAACTCAGACCATGAGCTTCTCCAAGGGCAGCTTTGTCCACGGTGCTTCCCAGCTAACACAACCTGAACGAACATCGACACAACTCAGTGCTGGCAGCAGCCTTCGGGTGTTTCCAAGCAGAAAAACTTTTGAGTATTACCGAAGTATTTTAGAATTTGAGTATTACCAAAATATTTTAGAATTACACCACAAAAAAAAAATCTAGGACATCTGGGATCTTAAGTGCTTCCTCGTGGGCAGCATCTCAGGTAAATTCTGGGGACCTTGGCAGAGCAGATAAGTGAGGAAAAGCCAGAGCAGAACCAGTTCCTCCCAACACAGCCCATCGCACAGTGGGGCCAGGGCACAGCACCGGCTGCAAGCCGCCTGTGCGAGGGCATTGCCCGGCCAACATCCCACCATGGAGAAGAGCCAAGCCCCTGCCAAGGACAGAGAGCTCCTTCTGTTAAGTTTGGCTTGGGGGAACAGGAGTGACTTGGAGGAAGAGGAGGTCCCAGCAGTGGGGCGAGGACAGGATGGATGGGCAGCCCGGAGGAACGCTCCTCACTCGCTCAGCTCCCAGAGGGTTTCCAGGTTTGCTCTGGAAGGATGGAACTGGAGAATCTGCACCAGTCCATCCCTGCAGACAACAGGAAACCTCTCCCTGACTTTAGAGACACTGCTGCGAAAGCTTTGTGCTCCCTCCTGCTAACGAGCAGGAAACGAAGGTGTGGGACCCGCTCTCCGCGTGGGAGCGATCCAGGGCAGCGCTGGTTCAAAACACACCCCAGACTGAAACCCAATTCTCTACTGCAGAGAAAGCGAAGGGACTTCAGCCTGGGATGGGCATCGGGGAAGCTCGGCATGATGTTGTGAAATAGAAAAACAGCTTAAGAGGCACCAGAGCAGAGGCTGGGCTGGCCCAAGCGGCGACCCGTCCCACCTCCGCGGGCACGTCTCCCTGCCAGGTTTGTGCAATCGGGAGATCATCGGGCGGATGAGCAGACGTGCTGGTCAGAAAGGTGAGGCCAGCAGCCAGCTAAACTTCTGATTCCCTCTCAGCTCAGTGCCTGCTGGTTTCCAGTGCCTCCCAGTGCAAATGTCATCTTCTAAGGAAGACGGACAAGCCTCCTGAGATACCAGATGGCAAGGGAATGCTTAAGGACAGCGACCCACTATTTATTCTGAAGGCAAGATTTGAGTTCAGACCATGCACTCGGTCTCATCTCACACTTTCTGTCGAGCAGCCACTGCTCAGGAAGCCCTGGGCTCTGCAGAGAAGCTGTTTCAGCCATCACAGCCTTCAGCCTGGAAAGCAGCCCATCCCCATCACGCTCCTAAGGCTTCTCCCTAGTGCTCGGGCTCTTCTGCCATTTGGAGGTGTCAGAGCAAAGGTGTCAGGCTACTTAAGGAGATTAGATTTTTGCCAGCCTGGGCAGTATCAGATGAGTTATTGCAGGCATGGAATAATGCAAAACCAAACACACATTCTCTGGTGCTTTTCTGCACGTGGGTACCTAGAAAAACCTGAACTTTAGAAATCAAAATTTTCCTAGTAAGCACCAAGAAAGTCAAAGCTACGTTTCCTTTTAGATTCCAAATACTTAGTTTTCCTTACTTTTTAAATAGTGATGTTTGCAGACAAAGTTCACGCTGTTTGGAATTCTGTCCATGTTTGAACATAGATGAGATGTGGTGCTTCAGGAGGACACAAGCACCTCTGCTCTCTGACAGCCTCCAGGGTAAGAAGGAAATAAGACATGTCCTGGAGTGGAAGATTTAAGGGGAAAAACTAAAGTGAAGAATACGATTTGAACAGCAACTTGAAACTATAGATGATTTGCAAATTGAAAGCCAGGTGTTGTAATCGCGTTACCTGGCTACTTTGCATGCACAGGGTGCCTTAGATGTTCTTTTTAAAAAGCTGAATCAGCAAATCACATCGGTTCCCACAGCCTTCGCTGCAGGTTAGCAACCGAGAGCCCGAATGCAGCCCAGCATTTCCACAGCACTGTTGTGGAGCAGGGCGGAGGGTGAAGCCTGAGAACATTTCTGATGTCAGAAGCAATCAGGAGATGTGAAAAGGTTCCACAGAGACATACAAATGGTGATGAAACCGCTAGGTGTTTTGCATCTCGTTACAACGGAGGGCTTCACTTCCTAACCTTGTAGCCCAGCGGTGTTAAACCCCCTGAGCACGAGCAGGATGATCTATAAACACGGCGAGATCTACTGCATCTCCGCTGGTGGCCAGGCGGGTGACCTCTCTTACCCGAGGTGGGAAAACCAGCACATCC
This sequence comes from Pterocles gutturalis, assembly GCF_000699245.1. Lineage (NCBI taxonomy): Eukaryota > Metazoa > Chordata > Aves > Pterocliformes > Pteroclidae > Pterocles > Pterocles gutturalis. Next base: position 13,895 of record NW_010100689.1, on the reverse strand, counting down.
GCCCTCTGATGCATCTCCCAGATATGACAACTTGTTAGGTGATAACTGACATGCAATAAATCTGGTTTTTAACTCGGTTAATTACCAGTATTGCGCTCATGAGTAATACGATCGTGTTTAAGGTGGGGCAGATTTTCCATTACAGAGCCCTGGCCGCATGAACTCCATGGGAAGTGTTTGCTGCTGGATGCAGCTTTGACAGGAGCCAGCCACGCTCCAGCCTAAGCTTTCTAATCCCAAACCACTCCTCCAAACCATAACAGCCTTCTGCAGAGGGGGGATAACACCCCGAGCCGCCTCGACACACGCACCGCCAGCACTGCTGTCGTTGACCTTGGACTCATTTCCCACCTCTCCAAGCCTTCCCCTTCTACACCACGGCACTTGCATCAACGGCGTTGGCAACATCAGATGGATTGGAGGGTACTACGCCTAAAATAATAAGGAAGGAAATAATGCAACCCAGCCAAAAGACTTAAGAAAAAATAAGTTCAGGGAACTGTGCATTCTGGTTCTCAGCTGGGAATTGCTCTGAAAGCATCGTTCCACCCAATGCAACAGCAAACCAGAGCTTTTGATAAAGGGAAAACCAGAACCACAACAGAAGGAAACTCTTCACGAGAGAGGACAAGGCAGCTTATAGAACACCTCTCTGGTACAACAGCAAACTCAAAACATGACTTCTGTAATGCAGCCCTCACAGCTCACACAACGTGTCGCGTTTTCAACAGAGCAGAACCCACTGAACAAACCCATTTTTCATTTGAAGAGGTTTTCACAGAGGCAGGCAGGGTCAGTGCACCAAAGCTCGGTACAGGGAAGTTTTTTCTCAACAACAAGCTAGAGGAAAAAAAGCCCATCTACCCAAAAACGTCCATGAAGGGTTTTGCACAAACACCCGTGCTCAGAGCAAGGAACAAGGGGAAAAACCCCACGGCCACAGCTCCGCACATCCAACCCAAGGCCAACGGGAGGGGAACCCCAGCAGCCCAGCCCTGGTCCCCCGAGACAGGCAGCAGCCTGGGACTCCAGGTACGACCCAAACTCGGGCAGAACAAAGGTCTGGACCGCTGTCCCAGGGACACCTGGAAAGCTCAGCCGCTCCCACCAGCCCAACCACACATCAAAAACCTCATTTTCAGCCCAACTTGGAAACATTTTGGAGTTTCTGGGAGCTCCACAGGCAGCACAACAGAGTCAGCAGCTCTTTGTGGAGCTGCAATACTTCCCTTGTGACATTCAAACCCTTCACCTCTGGGACAACTCGGTGCAGCCACCGTCACACAGATGCAGTCTGGGGTGTCTGAAACCGTTCCCTGCTCTCTCCTGTAAAGAGGGACCCAAGGCATCACCATCCACACACCCAGCCTCCAGCTCCCCCTTGCCACCCCTGCTTTCCAGCCGACAGCTTTCAGGCAGAAAAAGACAGAATGTAGAGGGGGAAAAAAAATAAAAATAAATCCCTGCAGGTTCTCATCTTCCTTTTCTAGTCTCCTCAAGTCATTGTTTTGCAGTACAAGTATTTCAGCTCTCACTGTACCAGGGAACAGGATTAGACAGGTCACTGCGGAATCAGATTACAGACTTTTACCTTTTTAACTTTTCTTCTCAGCACGTAGGCTGGAGAACTGACACCCGGCGAGGGAGCAGGCAAGGGACAGGCATGGGTGGAGGTGGCAGCAGAACGTCAGTGATTCAGAGAGATTTGCCAAGTCATTGGAAGTTCTCACGATTCCAGGACCTAAAAAAAAAAAAAAAAAAAAAAAAAAAAAAAGAACCAGATGGATTAAAATTAAAGGGTGCAAGAGGGAAGAATTTTACCCAACCCATGCAACCAAGAGTAAAAATATCAAGAACCGTCCTGCTAGAATTTTGTTCTGAAGGGATGAATTTTCCTTGCAATTCAGAATTGCACTTTCCCCTCTCAGCTCCAGGGCTACAACCACCTGCACAGCTCTGGCAGAGCCAGAAACCCCTCGGTACCCCGCAGCGTATGGGCAGGTTGTGAGGATGCAGAGCCCTGGTATTTAAAAGGGTCTGGGACCTCACAGGGGACTGCTGTGGCCATGGATGGGAAATCATTAGAGGAGTCCTATGGCTTCAGTGGTACAAACTGCCTTTTAACGTGGTGTTCCCTCAACCAGGGAGTACGTCTGCCCTGCCTCGGACTCTCTTCTGATTTCTTCCCGTGTCAGCACCCTGCAATGCCTGCACCCCCCCAACAGCCAGGACTGAGCAGCAGCTAGAGCAATGCAGTCCCAGGGTCGATGAGGAGACACGAGGGAACGGAGGAGATGGAGAGCCTGTTCCAGAGGATCATCATTCTGGTAAAAGTAGGTGTTGAACTTGTTATGTCTGTTTATAAATTAGAGCCATTAATGCTCGTTATGATCTTCTGTGATAGCACGAGATAGCTTGTGTTCACTTTCTCTGCTGCAAACTGAAAACAATGCTGCCTGTCCCCACACCACCCCCACAGGAGCATCATCCAAATGAGTTAATACATCCTTGAAGCATCTTCAGTACTATTATACAAAACACCCATTTAAACTGAAACTTTTCAGTGTAGTTAGCACTCCTCCTGCTATATATTGACTCTTAATACGAACCCCATTCAGCTTTGAGTGGAACAACATATTTTTCCCCCCACGAGATACAGAAGTTACTGAATGTATTCTAATTAGACTCAAAACACAAGGAGCATAAAGAGATGAAATAATTTGCCCAAATTTATAGAAGATTGCCATGGCAGGAACAACACAAACTCCTTTTCCAAAGAAGTAGACCAGTGCCCTAACAAATGAATCATTCTTTGTCCCTTAATGCTTCAAATGACAGGGGAAAAAATAAATAATTACCAAATAAATTACTTAACCAGCTTGGCTTTTTTCTGCTCGCTGCTCACTCCCAACTCACAGGCTGCAGAGAGCAAAATCACGGCAGATATCCCTCAGATAACATCAACCTCTAAAGTCAATCAGGGTCTAATCCGCGGGAGCACGTTGTATGATTTTATATTTCCCAAAACTTCTAAAGAAGGCTCTGACGTACGATTTCAGCTCTGAGTCATCTCCATTTGACCAACACAACTAGTCTCTCCCAGTCAGAAGGGTAATGACGACAAACTGATGCGTGTTGCACACCAAAGCGACAGAGCCACTGAGCCTGTCCCTCCTGGAGGGAGCCACGAGCTACCAGCCACGGTTCTGCACCAGCATTCGTACGGTATGTACAACATACCTGAGTTTGTGATGGTTTCATCACATTCACACAGGAGAAGCCTTCAGCACTAATCTCCAGAGCTAGACAGTCATTTCACATCATGTGGTTGCTTGATGAGTCCACAAGGCAACCCCACTCCTCCTCCCCACCCCTCCACTGACACCCGCGAACGGACAGAAAGAAGAGGAACCAATGGTTTTGAGCAAAGACCAGAAGGGCAGACTTCTGCCGTCCCAGATGAACCTCCAAAACAGCATCAAACATCAAGTTTGCATCAGCAAACCAAGCACTGGAGCCATCTGCTGCCCGTCCTGCTGTTAGGGACGCCCCGGGGCCAAGCCAGAGCCCCCCAGCAGCACCCAGGGCTCTGCCTGGCTCCAGCACCGCTTCAGACATTTCGGCATATCCCAAAACGGCCCAGAACATCTTCATTAATGAAGTTCCCAAGATAAAGACTAACGCAATCCTTTTCACAAGCTTCTGCTGGGTAATTACAAGCCTATCACTTTGGAGTTAATTATGTACAGCTAAAGATGTTATTATGTGTAGATGGAAAAAAAACATCGTACTGGAAACAAGTTCCTTCTGCCCTTAGCTGGCTGATAGCTAAGTATCTCCAGAGGAGAGGAAAGGTGGGATGTCTCCATTTAACCCGTCAGCGTGCTGTTGGGCAGCACTTCTGCACTGGTGTGTCCCAAATGGTCACCTGGAGGCGGCCAGTGGCAAAAGCTGATCTCCTATCAGCGGTAACAGGGAAGGATGATATGCACAGGGAGCTATTAAGCAGTAGAAAGTCTTGGTCTCTATTCATCTTAACTTTAATTTCAACTGATAAGCAAAGATAAAAAGACATCATCATATGAATCCCGCATGCAGCCCACCCACCTCTTCCTTGTTCTGCACGGGGGCAGGGGTGGGCACCGCCTGCATCCCTGCGAATTTCCAAAGACAGAAAGTTTCCAAACAACACGTTCAGCGCGGGCACCCAAGAAGCCCACACAAGGAACATCATTTCCCACCTTCGCATCGCTGCTCTGTTATTTTAAGCAGATCATTTTAGAAAAGAAAATGTGAGAAGCAGAAGAAACTCTGTCAAGCTGCAACGGTTAATAAATAAATGCCAAACAGAGGCACGCCGTCCTCCGCGGGATGATGTATGCAACAGGCCAGGGCAAACCCCAGCAAACGCATTTCCGAGCTCGGCGCCTAAGGGCTGGAACAGGTAGCAACGAGGCGGGGGGGAGAACTCACAATTATAAAAAGCAACTGTCAGAGAAAACACCGAAAACAAGCAGGAGAGAAAAGTGACAGTGTGGTTAAACAACGGAGGTGGTGAAAGCAGCTGGAGAGGAGGAGATGCTGTTGGGATGCTGGGAAGGGCAGTGTGCCATCACCACCCCTGCCCCGGAGAGCAACAGCCCCTGCTAACGGCCCATCCACGGGGGCTGCAGCCCTGCCGCAGGCATGGGGGGTGATCTGGACCCACAGCCTCCCTGGGGGATGGTTTTCCATGGCCAGGAGGGCTCGGCTCAGCACCAAGGGCTGGGAGCTCACACAGCACTGCAGTGGCACTGGGTCTTTCACTAAAGACTCCAAGGGATGGAGAATTTACTCTCCCCCTCCTCCCAAGCTGATCCAGCATTTAATTAAACTCCCAATAAAAACCCCACATTCTTTATTTTCCAGTGTAAAATCGGCTGATGGCTGCTCCCAGCCCTGGGTGTCTCTCCGTGTTTCCCGGCGTTGGGAGTGTTCGTGTATCCACTGCCTTCTTGGAAAGACGCATCACCTCATCTCCTACCACTCACCCCACTCAGGTGCTGCTTCTACCCTGAGTCAATCCCGAAAATATTTGCCATCAATACGTCAGGTATGTAAAGTAGTATTTAAGTTCTGATGCCTTGTACTCAATTAAAGACTTCTCCATCTCCAGCTGCGCAGCCAAGGCAACGCTGCCAAGGAGGAGCCCTTCCCAGCTACAGTTCATGGCTGGTCCCTGCTACAGAAGAAGTCACCTTGTTCCAACAATTCCTACTGAAAATCAGAGCTAACCCCTGCGTGCAGCCACAGGGAAATCCCAGCTTGCTGCATTTCCATCGGGCACCAACCTCAGCAGAGGTCCGTCCATCACCATCACCGCAGCGCTGAAGGTTTGCCCCATCGGTGGCCAGGGCTCTGCCTCCCCCAGCCAGGGCAGAGCTCCCACGGCGGCTCAGGGGCAGTTTTGCCTTTGACTGGAGGAATGCAGCGTGGTCAGTCCTGTTTGCTCCTGGAAAAGTCTGGCTTTGCTATCAAACGCAGAACTGAAACCATTTTTTCAAGACACTTGCTGACCCTCCACACCCATTCTGCAGTACAGGAAGCCAATAATTATTTACCCAGCAATATATTAAATAAAGAGACCAAGAAAAAAGCTTTTAGGACAAGCTGAACTACTTATCATTTCCTTCAATCTAGGGTTGGGTTTTTGAGAGTCATTCGCCTACAGGTGATTGACAGCGGTGTTTTATGATGAAATACTGTTTGCAAAAACATCTTGCCTAAAAATGGTTCCACCAGAGCTCATAAATTCCATCAGCTAATCCGACGTCGCCACCCACAAAACGTATTGCTCATGGATACAGATGTACAAGCCCCAGGATGCAGCATCGGTGGCAGGGTGGGGGGGACGCCGAATTAACTGATATTCTCCAAAATTCTGCATCTTTGCAAAGAGGAAAACCAAACACCGATTTTAAGGAAATCTGCCCTTTGAGAGTCAGGGATCTCAATGTGAATTGCAAGGTACAAGCCAGCACTGTTGGGTCCGTGCTCAGTCTCGAGCCCTTTCACATGCCCTGGCCCCCAGCCCCCAGTCCCCGGGTGGCACTGGGTACGGTCTCCTCCAGGAGCTGGCTGCGCCGAGCAAACGCCGTGCACCAGACAAGACCCAGCATGTCGCTTCCTCTGTGCGACGCGTTAGGGCTCTGAAAAGCGCTTCTCTGAAAGTTGCTATTGAAACTGCCCAAGACAACAAGAACGCAAATGCACAGAAGGGTTTACTCATTTCCCAAGCGGAGAACTAACATTAAAGAGATTTTAAAACCTGCGCTGGCAGGAGGGAGGAGGTATTCCTGTTCTGAGCAAGGCGAAACAGGGATGCAGAGACAAAGTTCAGGGTTTCTGAAGACCACTGGTAGAAAAGTAAAAACCATGAGTCCCTGCATTCCAGTGCACTGCTGAAGCCCAGCACATCATCATATTTTTAACACAGAAGCCCAATAATATCTCAAAACTTAGATTAGCTTCAGAAAGCAGCACACAAGGACACCCTTGACGTTAATGAGCCCATTGGCATCCTCATGTTAGAGTTTAAGGAGATTATTTGAGACTTCTCAAATAACAGCAGGTCAGCAGAACACCCTCTCTAGCCCGACTGAAGTGCCCATAAGCTCAGTCTTACTATGCCAAACATTTACTAGCTTTGATATCATCCTTTTCGCTCTTTAAAAAGCCCCCTGAATATTCAGAAAGCTCTCAAAAATGAGCATATAAACAGAGAAATAAAGGCAACCCCTTCACCCCAGCATCCCAAACACTGTCAGCTCCTTGGGGAGGAGCATCTCCCACCAGGCAGGTGGGTCACCCCTCCAGCTACTGCTCTGCTTCCCTTGGGAGCCAATGGAGAGAGCTGGGAGCCTACATCCCATCCTAAAATAAAGTTCCAAGGCTGGCGGGCTGACTAATCCAGTTAGATCAGCCTCTTCACTTCTAAATGACTAAATTCGTTGTGACAACTTTGGCCCAAGTTACGTTCGAGCAGCCGCATGCAGCAGGCTCTCCAGATGCCGCTGCGTTAACCTCGGCGATACGCTCAGCAAAGCCGCGGGCCACCCGTGCTCCTGACAAATACTTTTTCCGCCAGCCCAAGGCAGGTCCCCTGTGCTTGCACCCTGCCCTGGGGTGAGCTCGGAGCGAGACCCTCAGGCTCAGATCTGCAACGGGCTTGGGAATAGATGTAAGTCAAAAAAAAATAAATCAAAAAACCCACATAAGGGAGAGATTTTCAGAAGCACGAGGCAGGGAAGGTAATTAAAGCAGCTCGGGTGTTCCCTGCACCTCGGGCTAGTGTCAGGAAAAAAACCCACATGCACACGGGCAGAAAAAGGCAATAGCCCATAATATGCACCCCGGTGCTTCTCGGAGGCTTTTACCTAAACGTTGCCAGGGTGATGTGTACATAAGCCCGTCCTTGCTCTGAACCGCAATCACCAGCTTGACAGAAACACCCAGCCGGGATCCGGGGACAGGGAAATGTCGGGGGAGCAGAACGGGGGGTTTTGTTGGGGCTGTAACCGGAGAGATCCCCCCGGCTGCCCCCAGAGCACCCCACGGCTCCTGTTTCCCCGTTCCATGGGAAGAAAGAGCCCATGGGCAGCCGGGCTGAGAGCCCCCCAGCTCTGCACAGACCCAAACCCACCCCCGGTCGGGAGGGGGGACCAGCACTGGGTGTGTGTGGGAACGTGCAAGCGCAGGGAAGAAATTTATTTCTTAAATGGAGACTTTCTGAAAACGTGATTGACAACATCAAACTCTTTTAGGAGGTGAAGAATCCCCCCAGGAGCCCCCCCCCAAGGCGTTACCAGCAGGGACTTCACTGCAGCGAGCGAGAGGTGGGACTCTGCCCCCCTGCTAGAAGACAAGTTTGGGGGTTAGGGTTACACCCCCAGAGAACAAGCCCCCACCAGCTGCTAAAGGAGCAACGGACCCTTTCACGTGAATGGGATGGATTTGGGACAATGCTCAAGAGAGAGCCCCAAGGACCACAGCCAAGTTTCAAAGATGCTCAAGTTAACAGCATTAACCCAGCCTGCGCGCTCCACCACGCTGAGCTCCTCAGACCGGTACACAAACCTCCTGACACCTCAGCAGCCGAGCAGGGACAAGGAGTCTAAAGCACCAGGCTTGGAAAGCCACCAAGCCAGAGCCAGAGCAGTACCGCACTTCATGCAAAAACCGCCTCTGCAGCTGCCCTGCAGAAAACGATGCTTCCAGGATTCAGCTCCCGCAGCCCTTTGCAGGGGTCCTGGGGGTCACATCCCCCTCGGCACGCTGCATCCCTGCAGGAAAACTTTTAAACATGCAAAAAATCACCAGGGCCACTGGAAACTGTTCATTTTTTTGCATCTACCCATAACAAACCCCTGAGCTGTGCTCCCCACCCAACCTGAGCAGACCCCTTTTAAAAACCACCTTTGCCAACCTCCCTCTGTTCCGCAGATGAAGTGGCTGCAGGAAGCAGACTGAGGGATGCACCAGGGGCAGCCTCACGACTCCAGGATTTTCTGAAGCTGTTTTGTT
>NW_010100689.1:393-5323 GCF_000699245.1 Pterocles gutturalis | reverse complement strand
ACTGGCAACTTAATGATCAAAAAAAAAAAAAAAAATCCTCTGGTATAATTTAGGAACATTATTTTCAATTTAATGAGAAAAATATTTTAATTACAGTATTTAACAAGTTATGACTATGCCAAAACGTTCTCTTGGGAAGGCTGCACATATTTTCCCTGAACTTCAAGCGAGGGAGAGCGGAAGAGGGAAGGGGAGAAAGCACAGGATGAAAACCACAGAAAGGGAGATGAGCTGCAAGGAAAGGCTTTTGTAAAAGCAACAGCAAGCTTTCCAAGCCCCTGGCCAGCAATTAGCTGCCGGAAAATGAAGATGGACCAGGCAACAGCATTCCCGCAGCTCTCTACCAGCACCGGCTAAGAACACAAATTCCTTGACCTTGACAATTTGCAGCCCCAGAGATCCAGGGATGCTGGCCCAGGGTGGTCTGCACGGATTGCTGCCTGGGGTTGCACATCACCATCCTCCTCCAGGTCCCTCCCACAGACCTGCGCAAAGAACACATTTTCTCCAGGCTCTCGCCACGCCGTCGCAGCCCGCAGGCACGTGGGTACCACGTTATCTGCTCAGCGGCTGGCAGAGGCGAGGGGTAGGAGGCTTCCCTTTGAAGGCAGCTGATGGGGGTGATATTTGTTTTCTCTGCACGGCTCAACAGAAATATAAATCTCCTCCTCAAAGCTGCAGCCAGCAGTAAGTGGTGGTTCGTGTCGACTCAAGTTTCTTTCCTGGTGAAGTTCCTCCAGAGCAGCCAGGTCTCTGTCCCTTGGGGGGACACTTTGGACTTGCTCAGTGCCACCAGACACCACCATAAAAAGAGCATCAGTTTCGGGTAGGTGGCTTGATGCGCCAATCGCCATATCTGGCAGGTGATTCAGTGATCCACATGATCGCATGACAGCTTCTCAGGTCTTTATAATTCCTGAATCACATCTGCTCATAAATACCAGAGGGTTTTTCACACCTAGTATTATTACAGCGAACGGCCAAAGGAGGACTCATTTCAGCTTCCTTAGAAAAACACTTCCTCCTCTTTTCGGCTTTTACAGGGTTATAGAAAGGGACCGGCAGCGGAGGCTCCCCAGCAAACAAATCTTTACATCTGCTGGGAGTTACAGTTTCAGTTACTCTTGAAGTAATTAAAAGGTTAAATTATGGGAGAAAGAAAAAGAAGACTAAAATAAAACCAGAGTCATTGTTTACTTCCCTGTGTTGGTTTTTAGATGATATCAAGCTCCTAACCAGGAACTCAAACAGCAGGGACTCGCTTTGATAAAACATATCCTTCCTCCCCACTGCAGGCACTGGGGAGGAGCTCCTGCGAGCCCGTGATCCCCACGCACTGGAAATCGGGAGACTGGGATTTTCCAGCCACGCAGAGATGCCGAACACCCCCTGGGGCTGGCAGATCCCAGGAACCTACCCAAGAGGGCTTGGAAAATCGTTGGCTGTTGGCTTGCTCACCAAGCTGAGAATTCCCTTCTCTCCTCATGAACCACAAACCACCAGAGCTGGGGTCAGAATGAGGAGGGACAGACACACCGCTGCCTCCAGACAGGTATCTGGGGCTCCAAGTTTTCAATACATTTGACCAGAATCGTTGCAGAAAACCATGAAAGTCAACTTTTCAGCAAATCAAGAATTCCCTCAGCCCTTTCTTAATGGTAAAGACCTAGGAACAGCCTAGAAAAATTTCTACCTCCATTTTTTTTGTGGGAAGGAATAGCATGGTTTCTGCTAAGCATCCACCGCCTGGGGAAATAACAGCGAGCCACGCTGGGAAACAAGAGTACCGTGGGTCATGTTGATCCAATGGAGCATGTCCATCCACGAGCAGGGCCGGGTGTGAACCCGTGCTCATACAAACCTCCTCCAAGACCCGAACCCCTGAGCTCCCAGCCAGGAGACCCACCTCGAGCAATGTGCTGCACTGCAACCTGTCGAGATGATTAACGCCATTGACACGCGGGGTTAGCGTTGGCTGCACGCTAAGCCACCTGTGTCATCTGTCAGTCCTCAAGAAGACACTGTTAACCACAGCTTCAAATTTCCTGAAACTGGAGATAATTGTTGGTTTTGGCCCGGCTCGGAAGCATGCCCAGCGCACCAGGCTCAAAGGCTCCTCGGGAACGTGTGATTTAATAGGAGACAAAAAACCACGACTCCAGCAGAACTCCAAGCTGGAAGGAGGCTTCAATATACTTCAACAAGCTGCATTATTGCTTTTTTAATATCCCTCCGAAGCCACCTCTCCCTCCTGCTTCACATGCCTGCTGACATTGGACCAAAGCACTCGGTGAGGACCGGGAGCTGCGGGAAAAGGCGAAGCCATCGCTGCCACTAGCAAAGCCACACATCATCCTGTGCGTGCACAGCCCTGCCTGGCTTTGCCCAGCTCTCACCCATCCCAGGCAAGCACTGAGCTTTGCAAACCAGCATGCAAGCACAGGGAAAACCTTGGGAATGGGAGCAGAGCTTCAACATCACCTCCCTATAAAATCTCCTGGGCAGAATCCAGGTGCCCAAAGGACAGGGACTGGGTTACTCAACTTTGGGGTTTCCATGTGACAACGAAAAAAAAAAAAAAAAAGGTTTTGCTTTTTTAAGAAGCCCCAAGGCCTCCAGCAATAGTGTGGTCAGCTCCATGCTGGATATACCGAGTGACACGATGCCCAGTGCAGGTGGGAGCACAAGGGGGGTACACGAGAGCCCAAAGGTGCAATGTAAAACATCCACCTCAGAGCTGGCAGGAGCTGGGTCTGCTTCAAGCAGGGTGGATTAGAGCACAGCTCTGGCCCCTTTTTCCCCTCATTTTGTATTTACCAGGGAGCCTGTCCCTGTTCCCCAGGCTGGGCAGGCACATTTCCCGGGAAGCCAGAGCCAGGTGGGCTGGGGTGAAGCAAGCACGGCACTTCCCAGAAGAACACAGGTCACCCCATGGCATTGCACAGAGCTTTCCCCATGGGACTCTGCCCGCTTCCACCCCCTCTTGGCAAAAAAACAGTGACACTGAGCCTCCCTCTTAGGAGCCACAGCCGGGGAGATGTTCCTCCTTTAGCTACGGGCTGCATCCAAAGAAAATATTTAGATGGCACGTTCCCGGATGGGTTACAATACCCAGCAAGGTATGCAACTGGGCGCTGGGGGATGGAGGTGCTGTCCCTGCCATCGCTACCGACACCGTTTGCTGATCCAGCCCCAGGAAGGCAGCACAGGGACACCAGCACGTCCCTCCGCCAGGGCCAGCTCCCAGCTCCGTGCAAAAGCCCCAGAGCGTGAAGGAGTTAAAGCAGCCTCATTGCTGAGGGATTTCTCCATAATCTGTACACATGTCATGGGGATCAGGGCTGTGGGTGGTAGTGCTAGTCTGTGGCAGTCGTTCAGGCCCATGGCCCAGCACCTGACTCGCTCAGAAAGCCCTCTTATCCGAGCAGTTTTCAAATTTAATTAAGAGGGACCTATGACGGGCTTAACGCTGCCGCTGTGCCAGCCCGAAAGCTCTCCCGGGAGTTTTGCACTAAGGCAGGAGGGAGCGGAGACACAGCCGAGGGATCGCTTGGCCAGCACGAGGAGCCTCAGAAGGGTTTTGCAGTTTCACCCGAACCACAAAGCAACAGTGGGGATGGGGAAAAAAAAAAAAAGAAAAAAAAAAGAAAAAAAAAAAGAAAAAAAAAGTTAAGGTGATGCTGAGAGCAAGGGGTCAGATTCTTTTCTGCAGAGGTAATAGTGGAACCAGAAGGAAATGCAAGTTAATAAAAAACGAGCTCTGTTAGTTAAAGTTTGCCAGCCCGAGAGTGCGGAGTATCTGCTGTGCCCTGGGACGCAGCCAGAGCCCCTGTGTCGAGCCGGGTCTCACCCTGCGCACGGCCGGCGAGGAGGGTGGTCAGGAGGAGAGCAAGGCAAAGCTGCCGGCAGCGCCTGCTCCACAGGGCAGGGACCCTGGGCAGGGGACAGGGAGCACGTGCCGTGCTCTTCTGCTGGGAAAATTGCTGGTTATCGCTGTTCAGGTGCTTCAGTCCCCAAGAATTGTGTTCACCCCTCCCCGCCTTGGAAATGCACCCATCTGGGTGCTGTTCGGGTAAGAGGCGACCACTGGGCATGTCAACGGGCACTGATTTTAGTGTCTCTTTGGGACAATTTGTCCCAGGAACGTTAGCTCCGTCCAGGGCAGGGACCCCAGTTTGACAGCGCAATGGTGAGAACATCAGAGCTCCGGTCCAGGAGGAAGATCCCCAGCTCATCCAAACAGAGACTCATTTCCTAAAATTAGTCCCAGATCCCAGGTGGAAGTTACGTCATTAACTGCTAACACAATTACCTGGATGACAGTAGCTCTATGCCCTGACTTGAAATGTGAAATCTTGGTTTGAGGTTAGGATTGAAGGGTTTGGGGCACCCCCCCACCTCTATTTTTGGCTACTTGGCAAACACACTCAGAGCAGGAAATTAGGAAGAGAAACAGTCTCAGTGTCAATACTTTGCTGAGTCTATTTACCAAGGGCTATTTGCACTAGATAATCGCTCCGAAGTGTCTCACCTCCTCCACTCTTCAAGAGCCAAATGATGTCATGGAAGTGGCATCCAGAGCCGGAGCCAATGTGAACCAGGGTAACCTGGGACCAGCAGGAAATCCTTCAGGAGCCCTACAGACACATCAAACACAACTCCCCTGCTCCCCTGGGGCTGTCCATCACCGGCACAGGGAGGGAGCATGTCCCCTCGCCCATCCTGAGCAGCCCCTGGGAGGAAGCCCAGGGGTGCAGTGCCCCGGGACGAGGGCTGGAGCAAGCCCACAAACACGGCTGCACACAGGTAACTCCGGGATTTTGGTCCTTTGCCTTCAAATGAGCCCAACTACAGTCATTAAACAGCAAATTTGCAAACCAGTCATGGCTCCAGCCAAGCTCAGTCTCCCTTTAATTCCTCTTAACCAGCG
>NW_010100689.1:0-373 GCF_000699245.1 Pterocles gutturalis | reverse complement strand
CCCACCAGCCTCTGGAAAAGCTGAAACTGCCCGACTGCTCCTGGCTGCGTCCCAGCCTTTTGCTCCATGTGGGACCGTCAAACCCTGCCTGTCTGCAAGGACAAGTTCTCCCCGCCAGGCACAGAAGGTTACGCTGCGCAGGTGGCAGACCCCCAGGATGCCCCAGTGAGGGACCACCCAGAGCATCCTCACAGCCCGAGGCACTGGGCAGCGAGCGGAGCAGAAGTACAGCCCCAGGAGCAGCAGGTTTCCAACCCCCGCAGCCCCCTCTCGCGCCTTAACCCACCGCTCCAATGTCTGAGCGCAAAGCCCCAGCTCAACCCACTGATTCAAGCTCGTGAAGGAGCCCCATGGCACGGCAGCACGGGCAGGG
>NW_010100688.1:20893-35497 GCF_000699245.1 Pterocles gutturalis | reverse complement strand
GTGGTGGCACACAACCAACAGGGTGGATGTGAGACCTTTTCTCTGTTGGGTACCACTGGTGGCACGCAACCAACGGGGTGGATGTGAGACCTTGGGTACCATGACCATACTGTGATGACTGTATGGTTGGGAAGATGGGGACAGACTCCCCTTGTGCTGTATATGCCCTGATGCGCATGGAGGCTTGGAGAGAAAACCAAAGTTGAAGCCCGTGGTCCTTGAGGGCCAATGGATGGTCTGCTGGGTGGACATCAAAGCAAGCAAGCTTGTCACAGGGTCCTCCATGCAAAAATATGGAAAGAATGAAGCAGCAAAGAGCGGGACCCTAGAAACATCTTTCACTGTCACTGGAGTTGAAGGGTGGGACCCGTTGGCTGTGGGCACGTTTCTAGAGGCAAGAGATGGTTTCTGCTGCCGTAATGAAGGAGGTGAATAGGCCACGCTGGTTGAGGTGTGTTTACACTGGTGTAATGATAACCAGACTAGTGATTATATGTACATGACTCCAGAGGTAAAAAATTCATACCCTTTCACTGACACAGGTGTCACAACTCAAAACTGTCAACAGGGTTGGGAAACAAATCCAGTTCCAGGTTAAACTCGAGTGAATTTTACAGGTTTGGTTTGAAAGACCTGGAATATGTGATGCAAAGGATGAGCCAGCCTAGAGAAGCTCCCTGTAATTAGAGCTTTGCAAATCTCTGATATTTTGACTTTCTGGCAGTTCAAGGATTTTTTTCCCTTTGTTTTGGGTTAACCCAAAGTGAATTTTCTCTGGGACTAAAAGCCAAAAAAAAAAAAAAGAAAAAAAAATTGGTGTCAACTGAAACTTTTATTTCAAAACCAAAGATTTTGTGGAGTATCTCACCATCAAAATTAATCTTTTAATGGCACATGATTTGGGGTGGGAAGAAACCAGAAGACCTTAATATCATAAACAGAATATTTTAATTCTTTAAATTATTGTTCTGATGAAAGTAATCACTTGGAATTGCCATGAAACCCCATGATTGACAAGAATTTACCATTATTCGTAAACCAAAGAAATCTTTTTGCCTCCTACCAGTGCCCAGATCTTCTTTGAAATGGCACTTATGAAGTTTGACCTGTTTTTAACCTTTTTTATAAAGGAAAAAAACCAGACCAATACTATCCCTCTCCCCAGTAGTCAACTTTCTCTGGCAAAGCCGCGTGGTATTTTAACACTTGGGTCCCTTTGACAATGCCAGCCCGTGAGTCGTTGTGTGCTGACAGCCTCTATTGTGTCTGTCCAGGGCAATTAAGAATTTGATCCAGAGCTTTTAAACTTCTCAAACTGACAGCTACTCTCTGAAGTACAACACTGTCAGGGCTCTGCGGAGGGACGACAGGGGTGCTGAAAGGTTTCTGTCCCAGGCCATAGGGCACCAGGACACCTGGGTCCATTCTGAGCGGATTTGGAGACTGCTATTTAGCCATCTCCTGGGCAATTGGGGCTATTTGAGGAATTGGGGTCAATTATAACCAGCCTTCACCTGTCTTGTTTCTACAGAGAACTGGAGCCAGATGGCAGCCTGCAGGACTGGCCTCTCCCATTCCCACCGGACAGATGAACTTGGAGCTCGTGGTGTTACAAAACGCCGTTCAATGTTGGTTTGAACACAATGATAGAGGTGGAACGAGAGAAAAAGGAGACATCCATTCCAGTCCAGGTCTATCTGCTTAATATCTTACGCAGCAATAATCTCCATGGATGCTAGGAGCCTGACCCCAAGCACCCCAAAATCCCCTCTTGGTTCTTCCTGCCCAAATTACAAGGCTGGTACGTAAATCTCGGTGATTCAGGCTGGAATTTCATGACCACTTTGAGATTAAATCTGCCGTAAATCTGGACATGTCCAGCCTGCAGCTACTCAAAAGGGTTTTTCAAGCACACAAGTGGATTTAGGGGTTTGTGTGTGGGAATTAGGCTCTGAAATGACATTTCTGCTTTCAGGAATCTCCCTAGCAGACTTCATCAACACCGTTGTGTCTTGCCCACCAAATTCCCATGATGTCATGTCACCCTTTTCCTTATATATGTTCTGATTAGTAATTCTGTTTCATATAGCATTGGAGAGCATGGTGGGACTGAGCTGAACCTGTTAGCCTCCCCAAGACCTCCTGTCCACTCCTCAGAGTGTCTTGATGGCATTGCAGCAGGAAATCCTTTAGTTTTAGGAGAGCTTTAAAAAATTTTTTTAAAAGTGCTGAGTTGTGGCAGGACCAGCAAATCCTACAGAGAAAGTGAAGCATCTGAATTTCCAAAGTAAAACTTTGGGTAGCGCTGCTGGAGAGTTGCAAGAGCAGGGACCAGTGTTGGTGAGGCTTGCAGGGGAGTTACACCACGTGCCCTCCTTCTGATTCAAAGCCATGAAACCTCCAGAAGAGGCAGAACTACTGGTGACCCTCTAGCTGGTAAAAAAGCAAGGCTGGTCTAGATGTTTCCCTTCTTCTGCAGCACTCTCTGTGTCTGCATCACCCAGATAATTCCTTCCCACTGCCTTACCCGTTAGTGTCTCCTGTTCTTTCTCTTGGGGTGCTTGGGTGCAACTTGGGTACCAGCACACCAGAGGCTCCAGGTTTTTGCTAGAAATTTCAGGAGACCCAAAATTCCATCTACGTGCCTGATTTTCTCCTGCCCTCTTGTGTTGTCATCGCACCCTTTGCAGACATGTTTAACCAGAGCAATGCTGTTTTGCACCTCGTGTCCTCTTTTTCCCTGCTGCCAAAAGTGACATAAGATGCAAGTGGCCTTACCCTGAGCACAGACTCATCAGCTCGTGGATTTGCAAGCCTCTGGGGTGATTCAGCAGCAGATCACATGCTCACTGTGCACAACAAACAAGCAAAGTAGGCGAAACCAGCCAAGTTCTCCCAGCTGAGGACCTGACCCACAGTTCCACCACGGGTGAGCGGTCCAGCCTTCCCGGTGTCACCGAGCCTGGCGTCTCCCAAGCAGCCGCTCTCGGTTGCACAAAAAGAAACAAAAGAAAGTGGAAGAGGTGAAATCAGCACGTTCTTCATCAGGTCGTGTCCCAGTTGGAGCGACATTGCCTGGACCCCTGAGTCTGTCACTGGAATTGTTTTTTTGTCAAAGAATGTGAAATGTTTTTCTACAGTTTGAAAAATATCTCATTTCTGAGGAAGTTGTCTTTCCAGCCTCTCCACATAAGGCAGCTTTTCAACGTCCTTGATTGCGTTGGTTGCCCTTCTCTGAACCTTCTGTAACTCTACTTCTTGAGACACAGTGGCCAGACCCGCACGTGGTGCTCCAGGTGTGGGCACATCAAGGTTTTATAGAGCAGCAAACCAGCACATCTGGGCTATCCTCCGTACCACCTTCCTGGTGATACCCAATGCTGTTGGCTTTTTTGGCCGCCAACGTACATGACGATAACGATTTCAGAGAACTGCCAACGATGACTCCAAGATGACTCTCTTCCCCAGGCTGTGCCTACCAGTTCTGACCTCAGCACTGTGTAGGCATGGTTTACATTACTTTTTCCTCGGTGTGTTAACATTATGCTGTGCCTACCAGTTCTGACCTCAGCACTGCGTAGGCATGGTTTACATTACTTTTTCCTCAGTGTGTTAACATTATATACACTGAGATCATTTGCCTGATTTTTGCTCACTCGTTTAGTGTGGTGAGTCCCTCCTGGAGCTCCTCACTATTGATGAAATGTTTGAAAAAGAGCCTAGTGTCATCCTCAAACTCTCCCAGAATGAAGTTCTTTGTTGAGCAAGAATCAATTTACCTTTTTATTCCATTCTGTTAGAAATTCTGAAGCTTTCTTGCCTTCACCCCCTTTAGGAAGTCTATTTATTCATTTTTAGTTTCACTGTTTTCCATTAAATCAGAAAAAAAATGGTTTTACTGTATTCTTGTAACGTCAGGTCTTGACATGGTTCAACAGAAACAGATTTGGGGGTGAAATTTCTTTTTGGAATGTTTCCATTTTTCTTGTCATGTCCACGTTGATCTGGAATGGGGAAGAGGGGCATAAAAGGTAAAAGCCTGTGCTCTTTGGGTTTCTTCCCAGCAAATGATTTAATTTATGAACACAGAGTCAGCCTTGCTCTCCTTGACAGTGTCCAGACTCACCGGGAATCACAGGTGGAGTTAAAAAGTAATTGGATAAAACTACTCTACAGTCCCCAGGAGTCCCTTTGGCAAAGTGTTTCCTGTGAACATGAATGAACGGGGGTCTGAAGGGTGAAGGGAAGCTGGGAGGAATTTCTACGTTAGCTGGCAAAAGCTGGAACCAGCAGTTTTGGCTCAGATTCTCCCCGTCTGTCAGGGGTGCAGCACTGGGACAGAATTAAGATAGTGACTGGGTCCTCTGTTGGTCACAGTGGTGGGACAGGGTGGTGAAAGACGTTTGTGCTGCTTTGTGCAAGACTAAGGACATCAGGAGATTTCCCATCTGTGATGGGGCTGGAGCAGAGGATGCTGCATGGGCAGAAGGTTGCCACCAGCCAAACTCATCTCCTTCCAGAGAGTCCTGGAGCATTTCTTGAGCAGAAAATGTCCCAAGGAGGTCATGAATCACTCTTCAAGGGTCTTCGCTGGGAAGCTCCCACACCAGACACGTCCTTACATTGCTGATGGGGTCTTTGTGCCCCTCCAAGGTCAAGGTCCAGCATCATCCTGGCCAGAACCAGATCTCTTGAACCAGAACCGGTGCAGATAGGTTTCCTTGCCAGGGGCAAGCTTGGGCAGCTCTGTTTATTCAAATCTGTCAACTCGCCGTAGGAAGACGGAGGGTTTGTGTGGTGTACGTCAGGACTGTGCCTTGTAAATGTCAGGAACTGCTTATATAAACATTGTGAATTCTGCTTTTGAGTTTCATGAGCTTGATGTGTGAAAGATGATGGGAATTTGGTCCAAGGGAATAGAAAGTGTTGGGAAGTTGCTGTTGTCTTTGAAACTTCTTTATTACTCCTGCGACCACCCAGCATGAGGAAATCCACCTACAGAAATGTTCACCCCATCTGGAAAGCCTGCTGTCAGGGCTCCCAGTGCACTAACGGCCCTGGGCAGCCTCACCTGGGGTCTCCACCCGCTCCCTCTGCCCATAGGCTGAGGGGCATCATTTAAGCTCAGTCCCTGGCCTTAGAGGTTCCCTCTGAGCTGTGTTGTAGGTGTGTCTGTCTCTGGGTTTGTCTACTAGATGGCTCTGGGACCTTTGCTGGAGGTAGTCTGTCTCCTAGATGGACCTCTCAGACCTACCTTGTGGATTTGTCTCTATCTCCTGCTGCTCCTGGCTGGATGCTCCGGGTGGACCTGGGACCTGACCGGTTGCTTTGTCTCCCTCAGGACTGCTGAAGGACCCTGCCATGGTCACCCTCAGCCCTTGGCTTGACCTCACTCTTGGAACAGCTCTTGTTCCTCCCTAGCATCACCTTTGTGATGAATGGTGTTCAGTAGGAAGAGGGACCAATGCCACTGGAGCGAGGGGAGTTACACTGCGACCCTGTTGGCAGGGGGATTGGACTAGATGATCTTTCGAGGTCCCTTCCAATCTCTAACATTCTGTGATTCTGTGATTCTGTGGTGTTCAGTAGGAAGAAGGACCAATGCCACTGGAGCGAGAGGAGTTACACTGCGACCCTGTTGAGGAGTTTGGTGCTGCGGTCATGCAGCTCTGATGGGAGCAGTTGTAAAGATCTGAATAAACTGCTGCTCCATGGATGAGATCTGTGGTTCTCTAGAGATGCTTCAGCTGCTGTTGGGGTGAGACAAAGAAAAACAATTTCTGAGACTGAAGCAGTTAAGAAAAAGATAGTTTTGAGGATCAAATCAGACTAGAAGTGCCTTTTCTGTTCTGACTCTGAATATCTTACATGTTTAAATGGAAAAGACAAAAGGTAGGAAGAGGAAATATACTCTGGGCTTATGCTCCTCGTCTGTATGAGTCCAAGCACTCTGCAGAAACTGGCAGCAGCTTCACTCCATTACTTTTGGAGGAAAGTGAAACAAGAGATGTCTAAGACAATATATGGAAGATTACAAGTGACCACATTACTGCAGTTGTTCCCATTTTGCATTTTAATGAACTGAGCTGCCATGGTTCAGCTGATCTTGAGTAGCTCATTAAGCCACACTAACAAGACCATGTGCCAGCATCCACCCGTACCCTGAACTGCCCTGGTTTTCACTGGGGACCCTTAATGTCATCAACAAGCTTCGTGTGAGCTGGGGCAGATTCATAAACTGCCCTGTCTGTGCTTGCAGCTGGGATGGATGGAGAGCTGGTGGGTGAGAGGAGAGCTCTGCAAGAGCTGGGTGCTGCAGAGACCTGCTCATCAGAGCCTGGATGGAGGGCAGCGAGCACAGCATGGACCTCGACTCTTTGGACTTCTCTGGGCAAGATGATGATGGTGCTCAGCCAGGCTTTGGGCAGGGAACAACCCACCAGTGTGAGGGATGGCTGAGCCAGGTGAGATAAAGTTTCTCTTGTGCTCCTATGGGTGACAGGGTGGGTTCTGCTGGATAAGGGTTAAGTCCAGGAGCCCCAGAACTAGGGAGATGCTGCTGGGCATGTTGGGGCTGTGAAGACCTCCAGGCTTTGCCAAGGTGAAAGTTCAGAACCAGCCTTGTGGTTTTGATGAATGAGCAGATGAAAGGTGAGGGCAGAGACCTGGATGAGTCCCAGCAGGTGGGAAGTCCATCCCTGTCCGCCTCTGATCATTCCCAGGGCTGATGGAACCCATCTGGTACCCTTGAGCCTGCCAGTGGTTGCCCCAGAGATGCCACCCACCAGCATGGTGCCTCCACGGGGCAGCAGCAGCTCCTGTGCTGCCCTGGCCACCAAGCCACCTCCAAACAAGGGGGTCATGGGCATGTGCCTGTGAGCCTTTCTCCTGGCTCTGGCAATGCCAACTGCTGCTCTTCCCTCTGCTGGATCCTCTCTTTGAACTTGGGCAAGTGTCACCAGAGCAGCGGCTCTCGCACAGTTCTCCTTCCAGCTCCTCTTTGCAAACAGTGCCAGAAATGCTTTTACTAAGCAAAAGCAAGGACTGATGTCATCCCGAGTCTCTGCGAGCCAGGGAACTGAGCAAAGGCCTGGAGTGCCTATATCTTCATCCAGCTGTGGTTGTTCCAGCTTTCAAGCCCTTATTACCTGCCTAATTCTGCGCCTAGGATATTGCTCAGACATCTAAGGAGATGCAAGCTGGCAATTTCAACGCGCTCCTAAACATCTCCAGCAAAACACCCGCCGGTGCCAAGCCCTTGGCTCCTGAACCTGTTTCTACTAAGTAAGGAGATTTCCAGGGCGAGTCTGACTTGGCCCTGCAGGAGGCATCTTTTCTCCTGCCAAGGCATCGGCTGGAGCGAGCTTTTCCCGAGCTGTCACTCAGGGGAGGCTGCCCTGTGGTTAGAAGGACTCCACCCCAGAGACAGAGGTAGGCGCCCAGGTACCAACACCGGAGACTTGGGGCGCATCCAGGGTTGTTGATGACAGGCACTGATCTGTTTCTTAACCCTTTGGCTTCCTTCTTTCTGACTGTAACAACAGCTCAGGTGGAGCTGGTGTCTTGTATTTGCCCTGTGCTGGTGGTTGGTGTCAGAGCAGCTCTTGGATGGAGCATCTTTAATGATTAGGAGGGATCCAGTCCTTCCTCCTCTGTTTCCTGGGTCTAGAGGATGTTTCCCAGCTGGAGATTTATGTTTAGAGGAAGGGATCCCTGTGCTATTTTTGTCCTGGAAGGTTGGAGAACTGTAGTGTGCTGTAGCATGAATCTGTTCTTTTTTTTTTTTTTCTTTAACGCTTGGGGTTTGGGTTTTGTGTTGATTGCTCTGCTGAGGTCTTCTGGGAAGACTTGAGTCAAAGCAAAGATGGTTAACCTGGGAGTACTGCACTTTAATAGCATCAATTGTCCATAAAGCGAGCAAACCCAAGGTGTGCCTTCTTCTTTGATGAGAGTCCTGGACAATGAGTTTTGGGAAGTCAACCAAGTCAATATTTCCCCAGCTCAGTGGCCTGAGTTTCAGTTGCACCTTTCCTGTGAGGACAGCATCCCGCTAGCCCCCAGGTACCTGTGCAGCCCTGAGAAAACCTGCAGATGGGCAAGGCTGGGGCTGGGGTGAACAGCTCCAGAGACGGGGGTGAATCCCCCCTTAACCCCAGGTCTAAGGTGTGTTGTGACCCTTGTGCTGCTCCTGTCTCTAAGCCTCAGCTCTCCATCTCCAAAACAGGGATGGCTTCTGTCTGTCCTCCTTAGATGCAAATTTCTGCCCAGTGTCATACCAGTACAAGTCCTCAGCTGGAGCCCAGAGACTCTACTGGTATCACTGTCCCGTTGGTTGTTTTTTTTTTTTTTTTAACCTTGTGTAGCTTCTATGTGCTTAAGTATGTGGAAAGATAAACCAGAGTGGCCTCTCCTCTCCGTGAAGCAGGGCAGGCATCCTGCTTGGTTTTTCCTGCTACAGATCCTGAGGATTCAGAGCTGAGTTCCAGATTTCTCCCTTTTTTTTTTTTTTTTTAACCTTGTGTAGCTTCTATGTGCTTAAGTATGTGGAAAGATAAACCAGAGTGGCCTCTCCTCTCCGTGGAGCAGGGCAGGTGTCCTGCTTGGTTTTTCCTGCTCCTGAGGATTCAGAGCTGAGTTCCAGGTTTCTCCCTCTCTCTGCCTTGTTTTTTTCCTTATGTATCTGCTGAATTTATCCTCACCGCAATACTTAAACCCCTGCAGAACAGCCCAGGAGTTGTGAAGGGTCTCTGAAGCTGTTGTGTGTGCTCTGGGGTGATGAATCCCATCCACACCGTGGCTGGGTCAGCCCTTCCAGGGCACATGAAATACACTTAAAACCGCGTCACTGATTGTTTAAGGGAAGGGCACAGATCTTGCTTGTTCCTTGCTTCTCCCCTGTCCCCAGTTTACAAGCCATGTCCCTCAACGGGCTCGTTTTCTGCTGCCTGTTGATGCTCCCACCCCTGCTGAGAAGGTGGCCCATCAGTTTGTCTCCGTGTGGGCTGTGAAGCTGTTTCTGCTCGTGTTTATGGAGCATTTTGCAGCCTGTAGCAGCAAAGTGACACAGAAAAGGGAAATGATGTCATTAAGGAGTCTGCAGCCGTACGTTCTGGGGCTTGTTTCTGTTGGAGAGATGCTGCGGTGTGTCTTAGCCTGGTGCTGGATCCTAAAATGCCCTTTGCAGGGTTTTCTCCATTCCTTAAGACAAACCACCAGTCGAAGGAAGGGATGCCTGTATCCTGCCTTAAAAAAAAAAGCCAGGACAAGGCTCTGACATCCCCCACCTCGTGCCTGCGAGCGGAGTGGCCTCTAGAGAGTCACTGACCTTGAAGAGACGGGGAAGAGCTGGGGAATGGGCTCCTTGCTCCAGTTTGCAATCAAATGCTCAAAGCCCCGTGCCCACCTTGCTGACCTTTCCTGACCTCCCTCGCCCAAGGGTCAATGTCTACAAGTCAAAGTCCTCAGGAGACAAAGGGGAATTTACCTCTGTGAAACATATAGTGGTGTGAGAGCTACTGGGCTTCTCCAATGGGGAATGGGGCCCCAGCACAAGTGAAAATGGTTTCATTGGGGCTGGGATGGGTGTTGGGGTCTCGGTTCAGATGTGGTAGCAGCTCTGCATCTCTGTCCTTTTGGTCGATTGTTGCTTTTCGAGTGGTGTCCTGAAGATGTTTCCCATGTGCTGGACTGCTTTGCTCAGAACCCAATGGAAAAATCTTACATAGCAGAGATTCCCCCCTTTTTTTTTTTTCCAAATGCAGCCTTAATGAGCTTGTGGATGAAGTTTCCTCCATCCTTAGTGTGGTCAGCGAGCAGGTTATCAGCCTGTTTATCTGCAAAGATGTATATTGCAATGAAAAAAAAAAAATCAAACCCACCAGCAGCACAATGGACAGAATTCAGACCATTAGAAAAACCCTTGGGGAGATCCCGGTCCATGGAAAGGCTGTTGGAGGGAATTTACCTTCTTTCATCTTGGCTTTCCAGTGCCACCTCTGCCACAAGGCACCGTGGCCTGAGAGCCCCCCTTGATTTTAAGGAGGAACAAAAGCTGCTGCATGTGGGTGGGAAGGGTTAATTGGGAGTGGACCAGTGAAGTCCGTTTTCAGTCCGGAGACATTTAACTGCCCAAGGAAACAGCCAGCCTGTGAGGTGGGCGATGCTGGCTCTGTCTGGACGGGGATTTTGAGCCGAGCTGTCCTGTTGCTGCGCCCTGGTTTCCATGGGCATGTCAGGGTGACCCTGGCTCGGCGCCACGCCGGCCAGTTTTGGTGGGTATGTTGTAATTCCCGTAACTTACTGCACGACCTGCTCCGTGGGCTCAGCCACAAGCCCTCGTCCCGGGGTGATGTCATGGAGGACATCGCAATGTCGTCTCACGCCGCAACACGCTTCTGCTGACACAGCTCGACGTCACGTGGGCACCGCGATCTCTTGGGCACCGCCGCGGATGAGCGCTCTGCCCTTCGCTGGAAGCGTTCTGCCAGCCAGAGCCTCTGCCAATGCTACCAGGGCAGCAAAGCCGGCGTTCGCACCAGCAGCACCTTTTTGCTTGCTTGGTGCTGACACACCAGTTTGAGAGCTGCCTGATGATTTGCCCTGCTGCCGTTTGGGTTTCTGTTTTATCCTTGCGACCTGGAAGCTCCATGGAGTGCTTAGTCCTGGGTTTGGCTGGAGGATGGAGCAAGGGTGGCTGAGTTTGCTCGATGGGAGCTCTTTGCGTCGCTTGTGGTTCTGCAGGCAGGAGTTTTGCCCAGGCTGAGTGATTCCTTGTGCAGCGACGCTCGCCTGCTGCCTCCCGGCATCACTTGCCTGGTGGTGGTCCCATGGTGGACAACGCTTTGGCTCATCCTGCTGGGAGCAGCAGCTGCGTGTCACCCCGCGGTGCAGAGCTGCAGTCTCTCTGCTGCTGCATCCAGCACTGAAGCCAGTTACTTTATCATTGCTCCTGGCTTACAAGTCCGAGGCTTGTCTCGGGGGATCCTTGTTCTTCATTAAAGACCGTGCTGAGTCAAGCAGAACTGGAAGAGAGCAGATCTCCAGGGGTCACTGACTTACATCAAAGGGTTCCCCAGAGAGCCCTGAATGTCTGTGTCAATAGAACCCAGTGACTCTTCATGGCAAAGAGCCTCTCAGTTCCCAGCCAGGCTTTTTGTTCCGTCCCCTTGTTTTGGTGGCATGTCCTTGTCAACAGCAGTGGGATGGGTGACTCCTCTCTCCCTGCTGGGACCCGCTTCTGGGAGCATCCCAGTGCCTACAGCCCCCTCTGCACTTCACAGGGTGTCTTTGTCCTGCTCAGATAATCACGAGGAGCTCCTTCTCCACTCTGCACTCTTTCATTTTTTTTCCATTTCTTTATCTTGGGAACAAGCAGGCTATTCATCCCAGCGGAGGTCAGCTCTGGACCACCCCCAAACCCAGCATCTCCAAGAGTGACCACATCTCATCAGCCTTCTCCTGGCAGCAAGGGCACCGTAATGTCACCCTGGGCATCCCCTGCTTGTGCCATGCAGAGCTGAACTGCGTTCACTCATGGCCCCTCATTTTTATGTATTTTTGGGGAGAGGGGTGTTTGACCTTGAGTGTGAGGAGCTTGTACCTCCATGTGTGGGCTGTGTGGATGCGCCAGCCTGCTGGGAGCTACCTTGGGGCTCATCGTGTGGTGTAGACTTGTCTTGCATCTCATTAGAAGCTCATTTCTCCCCTTCTTGCCTGTCACTCATTCCTCTCTTCCCCTTCTGCCTTCAGAAGCGGTGCTGGGCACAGGCAGTCTAGGGAGAACAGGCTCCGATGCTGGTTTTCTCGGTCAGTTCAGGTCCTATGGTGCTAAGCCTTACCTCTGGGCTAAATCTGACCCGGGTTTGCAGAGAACCAAGTGGCGCTCACCAGCTAACATCTCTCAGGATGTGGGCTTGGTGTTAGAGACCTCGCATCGAAGAGACAAGGGAGTCAAACGAGTGGACATCCCTTTCTTCTAGGAGTTGAGAAACTCGGATGCAGATGGACTTAGACCAGGGAGCTCATAGCAGAGCCTCTGTTGCCCCTCTGTCCCCATGTCCCCCAAGAGCTGAGCATAAGGTCACTTCTCTCTTGCTGCCGTTGTGGGGTGATCTGTTGTAAATGAAGAGGGGATGCCAGTGGGCTGCGGAGTGGGTCCTCAGGGGTGTGTAGCAGTGCCATGTGGTCAGAATATTTCGCAGAGAAACCTGTGTTCTGCAGGTCGTTAGGATTTGGCTGTGACTGCCTCAGACACGAGGACATGTGCTTGGTAAGCTGGGAAAGGATTCGTCTCCCTTTGTGGCTGGAGTTATTTTAAAATTATTTTCTATCTGTGATTATTATTACTTGTATGATGTTACAGGCAATTACCTACCAATAATTATGATGTTGAATAATTCCAGAAAGAGTTTATTTAACATAAACATGGAGAAGGTGAAATACTGTGGATAAGAGGGAGCCCGAGGGCTCAGGGCTGCCGGGTTTTATTTCCAGCTTTGCCGCTGGTCTCCTCTATGGCCATGGCGTTTAACAGATGTGGCTTCTGCAAACAGCTTGGCTTTCAGGGGAAGCAGTTTTTGCTCTCTCCCATCAAATAAGTCAAAATTATCCTGGCAAGATGGAAAGAAGCTTGGGCGATGCTCCACTGCCCCAATAACGCCTGTGAAACGTCCCAAAGGATCGGTTCTGGGGTGTTAGTTTCTTCTTTATAACCATCCAACATTGTAAAACGCAACTCGGAGTTGCTCATTTCAAAATCAACTCTGTGGTATCGCTTCCTTTTCCAACTCCCAGCCTAACAGAGCACTTCAAGAATATCCAAAAGCTGATGCTGAAAGCCTGCGGAAGGCTTTGCACGGGGACCTCTTTGTGTGTTTGAAGCTGGGCAAAGAGCTTGTCTGACAAAAAAAAAAAAAAAAAAAAACAAACCCCGTCAAGGATGAAACAGTCACCAGAAAATTGATAGACATGCCTGGAAATGCCTTTAACCCTTATTTACTGTAGGGCTTGTGGTTTGAAAAGCCTCGGAGTCTCATTTCAACTGCTCGGTCCCCACTGAAATTACAGAGGTGGGGAGAAACCACCCGGCGATCCGTATGGGCTCCGGCAAACAAGCCCAGAGGAAAGAGGTTCGTTCCTGGGCTTGCCGTGCGAATCCAAAGCAGGTTTAGAGCTGGAGCTTCTGCTCGTTTCTGCAACGATTGCAGTGGCAGGGGGAAGGAGGGCACCAGTGTCTCCACAGCCCGTGATAACGTGCCAGCCTCTGCTTACATGGCAGTGCCGTGCCCTAACTCCCGTGGGTGTGGATCCTGGGTGTTTTATCATCGGGGCTGATTACGGTTCACTGGCACTGGAGTAAGCAGGAATAACTCCCTGGAGATGATGGTACTGCAGCCCATGAGCCAGGTTTGCCATTAAAAGCTCATGGGAGTCTTGGCCCCTTGAGATGCCACCGTGGTGCGGAGCCGGGGAAGGAGCCCCGCGTGTCCGTATTCGTGCAGAAAAGGAAACTGGGGACTAAAAAGCCTCTTGCACAAGATTGCACAACGCAGAGGAGCTGGCAATAACACGCAGGTCGCTAGCTTCCCAGCCTTCCTCCAGGCAGGTTGCTCACATGTTGGGGAGGGAGCCTGGTCTTGCTCGACACCAAAAATCTGCAGGAGAGGAGGAAAAAGGTGATCTGTCAGCAAGGGCGATGACCCTGGGCTTGGAAGTGGTGTGGATTTGGAGGAAGACCTTGTGGCTGAATATATCCCCATCTCCAAGTGCGTGAGACCATCAAGATGAGGAACAAATGCATCAGCCTGGTTTGGGGGGGTTTAACCTTGAGCGAAATGCTCTGGGCTTTGCTGCCGTGGACCTTTGAGCAGCAAAAGAGCAAAACCACAGACTCGAAATCATGAGGACTTCCCAGGGTGGGGTCCATCTGTGGCCTCTTTCTTATTAGTGAAAAATGGGAAAGATCCAGGACAAGTGACAGCACCTCCACTGCAGTGTGACACTGCTTTGGGGTCCCTCTTATTGCACCCAGCCCACCTGCAACCCAACCCCTTCCCTCCCCAAGCATCTTGGAGCCCTTCGGGTGTCTCGGGCATCTAGAAATAGCTGCAAAGTAGCTGTTTCCTCGCCTTTTTTTTTTTTTTTTGGGACTGGGGGGGAGGAAGGAGGCTTGGGGCAACGCAACTCCCTCGTGGTGGCCTCCTGGGGTGGAGCAGGTTTTAACGACATGCCAGAATCTGTGGCCGTCCTTGGACATGTTGAATTTCCCATTTCTCAGCACAGGGAACGCTTGAATCGCCCTTTAGCGGTTGGGCACAGAAGGGGGAAAGATCATTAACATACAAAGGGCTCTTCTTTCAACACCAGCGTTGCGAACTTTCGTGATTTTTAGCTCTGTCTCATCCTATTTGTTCTGTGTTGTACTTGGGTTTGGTTTTTAAGTCCCAGTTCTTGGAATTGGGTAAACACATCAAAATCCCAGCAGTTGTTAAAGGCTCCTGCTCCTGACGGCTGCGGAGGAGGGTCACAGCTGCTGGAGATGCTGCGAGTGCTGATCCAGCACAAACATCCTCTGAGCTTATTTCTGATTCTTGCCATATTCAAACA
>NW_010100688.1:13548-20868 GCF_000699245.1 Pterocles gutturalis | reverse complement strand
GGGGGGGGGGAAGTTGCCCCTTCTGATTTCTTGGGACCAGCAGACTTGAACGGTGCCCGAGCTGCTTTGCTTGTTGCAACAGAGGATTAGTGCTTCAGCAGCACGGGTGGGAATGGAAAATGTTACGGTTTTCACTTTCTCTTGCCTACTTTCTCTCTTTTTTGCCTCACTCTCCCATCTCAATGAATCAGGTTAAAGTTTTGTGTCCTCTCCTGGGAACACAGATAGGGGTTGGATTGGTTTGGGGAATTGCTGCCTTTACCTCTTAATTCACGCAGGACAGATGTTATGCTGGGTATGAGAACTTCTTCGGTTTCTCAGGTGGGATTTGTTTATGGCAGTGGCGAATGATGGGAGCCTGAACCCAATTTTGTGTTGGCGTTGGGGCAACTGGGTTGAAGGTCCTGATATGGACCCATTCCACAAGGTGACCCACTTGAGATCAGATGTTTGGTGGGTATTGCCAATGCTATTCGGGTTAAACATCTTCATTGGTCCCTAAGGCGCTTCTGACAGTGGGCCCAAGGGGAAATAGGTCAGGTACTTGGAGATCTGTGTCACTGGGTTGGCTTAAAGCATTCCTAAACGCAATCTGCGAGGAGATGCCAGTGGGCTGACCCATCTCCTGCTGCTGGCTTCTCCTTCAGCCGTGCTGTGCTCTTCATCGGCAAAACAATAGAGGAGCTCGTTGGCGTGGAGGCACGAAAGGAGAGAAAATGATGGTGCTTCCCCCATAATATTAATCTGCAGTCCTGTGAGCCTGACTCACCTTTTCAGGAATCCGGTTTAATCATTTCTGCAGCTTCTGAAGGGACAGGCAGGAGACGGCATGAAAGCGTAACGCCTTTGAAAAGTATTGCCTCTAAAGCATTTGCCTTCCAGGGGATCCTGCAGTAGTTGCTCCGGGGCTGTGATGATAAACGACACCAAAGTTTGTTCTAATTCTCTGTGGTTTTGCCTCTTGCTGGGCTGTTGAGATCCCGGCAGTGTTCGATGTCTTTGCTGAAACTCCCCTTGTTCTTGGCATCATGGGAATAATAACATTTTGTGAGAATCTCCTACTCTTTTTTTTTTTTTCTTCCCCAAAAATAAATGTTAGTCTTTGGAGTAGAGAGGAGAGAATTGGTTTAATAATCTTTTCTTTGATGCCTGTCTTTGGTATGTTCCTTGCTCCCAAAACTAGCTTTGGTTGCCTATAGAAAATGACTGTTTTCCACAAAAAGTGCAATTTATTTGTTTAAAATACATAGATAGAAAATGTAACATCCCATTTTTTTTTTTAATTGAAGATGAATATTTTATGACGGGTAGTTGGTGTCTCTTTGCTGTTCCTGCTCTCTCCTGTTTCCCATCTCTGCCATCATTTTAATTATAAAATTAAAATAGAAAAAAAATCAAAGTTGAGTGATTAAGATTCTGGTTTTATGTTGGTTTTTTCAACAGAAATGTCAACCAAAATAATTTTAATTATTTTTTTTCCCACCTTTTTTGGTTTTGAACCAAAGATTCCAGCCAGCTCGGCTGTGCTAAGCAAGCAGGGTGTCCTTCACCGGGCTGCTGGGTGCAGGTGAGTCCTGTGGTTCTCCTCCTCCCGCATGGACCTGCAGAGCTTGTGCTGCCCCGTGTCTCCACACAGGGTCTCCCTAGACTTGGACAAGGCAACCACTGGAGAGACATTAATTAATCTCACTTTAGAGCCCATGCTTTGGCCTCGGTTCTACTACTACAGTCGGTAGACGTTCTGCTGTCAGCTCTAGTAGGAAGGGGATTATTAAGTGTTTAATAAACTGCAGGAATCCAACAGTTTTCCAGAGCATGGGCTTGCACAGCTGTTTTTCCATAACCAGGGTTATAAAAGCATCACGCAAACCAGGTTTTGTTGTGGCAGTGCAAGAGATGCATTAGGAGACAATTGCGAGTGCTAACAGTTAGGACTTGCAACCAAGGAGACGCTTTCCAGGGGTCGGTTCCCCCTTAGGAACCTGCAAACCCAGCTCTGGAGGAGGAACACCAGCTTCTTCCAAAGTCCTTGGGATCCACATGAAAACTGAGCTCTCTGAAAGATCCGGTCACCTTGAGGACATCAGTTGGAGCTGAGCTACCTTTGAGCTCCAGTTCTGGGACAGGACGGGAGGCAGGGATGGACAGGGAGACTGAGGATGGCCATGGGAGCACGTAAAGGAGGGTCAGACTAGAAGGAATGCACCATTCCTTCGTTGGGAGGAACAGAGGAGGCTAAATGAACTCTTCGGAAGGATCAGCACCATGTGTACCTCTTCGGGAGCAGGAAACATGTGCTTCTCATTTTTCTTGCTTGCTGTGTGCCAAGGGGATCTGGTTCCCATTGACTCTTGGCCCTTCAGAAGAAAAGGGGAAAAACAAAAGAGAAAGAGCTGCCCAAAGCAGTGCTGGTGAGGGCCATGGCAAACACCCCACCAGCTTCAACAGGACCATGGTTCAACCTAGAAAAGGAAAAAACCTCTCTGAGCTAGAACAGTAAAAAAGTAGAAAATCTCCTGTCTTAGTTTGGCCACTGGCTGGACTGGAAGTCATTGTATTCCCAGATTATCACTGGGCTGGATCAGGTCCATCTAGAACTGCTCTAGAAAAAATTGATAAAACCTGTTCCTTTTCTGAAAGTGGGAAACAGTCTTGGGGGTGTGTGTAGTATCTAGGACAGCAGACACAGTCTTGGAGAGGACCTCGGTGGGAAACAGATTTGCTAGCCGAATAGTATTCCTAGATAAAAGAAAAAGTAAAGATCTAAAATATTTTTTTTTTGTGTAAAACAAAAGTGCAGAAAAGAAAATTGTTTGGTTCCATGAAAGTGGACTTTCTTCAATAGACTTGAAATGTTTAATTTAGACTGATCTTTTAAAAAAGGTGTTATATAAAATAGAATAAATAGAAAAAAAATGAGACAGTGTGCTGAAAAGAAAAAAAAAAAACCTCTTCCTATTCTTGTGGCACTTCCATGCCCATGGCAGATGGCGTTTGGCAATTATTGCTGTGCTTGCTGCAGTCCAGATGAGCTTCTCTGTGTTTCCTTTACCTGGAGTTGGTGACTTTGATAAAAGCTTTTTGGTAATTCTGGCACCATCTTTCCATCTTGCATTTTATTCCAGTTTCCATGTCCTATGCTGCATTGGGTTATTAAACTGCTGGTTTGCAGTGATTTATGTGTTACGAAGAAACATGAGGAGGAGGATGCTTCTTGGAGGTTTCCCATCCACCCCAGGTACGTTCTGCCCCCTCGTAATCTATGTATTGAATTATTTCAGCCAAGAAACCCCTCTAATTGCTTTGGTAAAGATTGCATGCTCCTTCCTCTCCTAATTTTTTTTTCCCCCCCTCCATGAGTCTTTCCTCCTCGGTTGTCCCCCAGCAGGGACTCTGCCACCGCCGGAGCTGGATGGCTGCATGACACTGGTGTCAGGTGGACTGGGAGATGCTTTTTCGCCAGGTTCCTGCCTGATGACAAGTGACTCAATGCCTCAAGGCTTGTAAGGAAGCCAAGGAGCCAGCATCTGATGAAAGAGCCCAGCCAGCGGAGAGAGGTGCAAGGGGAGAGAGAGAGAGAGAAGAGGAGAAACCTCGCGGGATGCGATGGAAGTGAGTCACCCGACAGGTACTGCCACCGGCCGGTCTGTAATTAAAGCTCCCCTCGCCTGGTGTCTCCACTGCCGCGTATGCCAATCATTCCCTGTGGCATTTTCACACTCCTTATCTGTCAGCCTAGAAATTACTTTTTTTTTTTTTTTTTTTAAGATCAACTTTGAAGGCTTAATTCTGGCAGGGAGACATGGGGGGCCAGACAGTCTGCTCCGCCACGGAGCACCTCGTGAGGGGAGAAGCGATTGTTGCTTTGTGGGGACCAGATTTTCAAGAGATGGGAGCTGGTTTTTCAAGGTGGGACCAGGTTTTTCCAAAGTGCTTGGGTCCTGGCAACTCCCATCATGTTTTTTTTTTTCACAATGCGTTTGATGAACTGCAGCGACTTCTTTAAAACCTCAGTGGGACCCAAAACCCCTAAAAAATTTTGGGGTTGTGCTGAATGAAATGGTGGCAAGCACATGGATGGAAAATTCATGCAATGGCTTCACAAGCTGGTGGGAAGTCCTCCAACCCACCGCAACCAGTTATTTTGTGTGTTGCCCAGTCTTTCAGCAACCTGCCTTCTGCAAGCGGCTTTGTGATCCTTCCAATGGACCGAGAGCACTATTATTAACAAAACTGATTAGTGAGATTGTTATACTTAATTAGGAAAGCTGTTGATGGATTGGGTTCAGCTCTTTGGTGGTGATATTTGGGGGTACAGCTTCGATAACACCCATGGGAGTTATGCCTGAGCTGGGGGGAATTAGGGGTCAAATCCAGATTCTTATGCCCACAGTGATGCTCTGCGACTGGGACCAAGCGAGTGCCTCTCACTCTTTCAAAATCCTTTTGGCTTTGGTTAAATTAATGAAATGGGAGTTTTTGGATTTCCTATCCTTGACTACAGAAAGGGATTTGGAGCATGCAGCAAGCCCACGTCCCTGTCCCACTCCTCAGATGAGGTGCAGGAGGTGGGCAGCACGAACAACTCGTCTGGGGTCACCCAAGGATTCTGGGGCAGAGCTGGACCAGTCACCCTTTCCCCAAGCCAGCCCAAGCTGGTCCCTTTCTCCTAAGAGGAGGGATGTTACAAATCCAGCTGTGGGTGCGTGCGATGCTCATGCACACAACCCCCCTCCATCGCGGGCGGTCGCTGCCTCCTTCTCCCCGGCACACACGCGCTCGCCCACACCGAGTGTCCTCTGCCATCGGACTTGCGTGAGCAGCCTGTGACTCCGTGCCCAGGAATGCTGCCAGGGACCCATCGCCCGCTGGGGATTGCATCAGGCCCATAAACTCGTTCCGCACAGGATGGAGCGGCTCGGTGACACCTGCTTGTGTGCAATGTGGCACTTCTCCGGGGACGGCTGGTCACCCTGGGCTTGGGCAGAGGGAGGTGAGGGTTCATTCATCATCCTGGCACCAAGCAGCGTGGGGTGATGTCCTGACAGCCTCCCACAAGGTTTTGGGACCTTTTCTATTTCCTCTGGAAAGGGTTGGAAAAAAGTTTCCCCAGTCTCTAAGACGTCTGCAACTTTTCCAGTTCTCCAGCTGGGAAGATGAGATGGGTTTTCTGGGCTGATACCAGCCCACATGCCTTTGGGTTCCTCATCCTTACGACTCCAAGCCCTTCCTTTCTCTCCCATAGCAGGGGGGTTGGAACTAGATAATCTCTAAGGTCCCTTCCAACCCAAACCATTCTATGATTCTATGATTTAAAAAGCTGCTAGAGCCCTTGCTGTTTCATCTCAACACCACTGGGCTGTGTTCTGACCTGGTCCATCCCGCTGGCCTCTTCTCTCTGAGTGATGCTTGTCCTGGGGCTGGGGGCTTCTCGCAGGGACACCTCAGCAATGTGTGATGGGACACGGTGGAGTTTGTGTGTCTGTAGCATTGCCAGAGATCTGTGGGACACCAGCCCTGGATTCACCTCCCTTTCACCCATCTCTCCCTGTCTCCGCCAGGCACCTGCCTTTGTAGTCACCTCCGGGAGAGGAGCATTTCCAGGAGCTCAGCTCTCACCGAGCGCGGCGCCTGCATGGGGCCGGGTGAATTACCCGAGCCCATTGCTCTCCACGGGCTGGAGACAGAGCCCCAGGTGCTCCGCTCTCAGATGCAGACGTCCTTGCTCTGAACATCTAAAGCTGGGTGAAACCAACCACCACCCTTTCTGTTTCTCACATACATTAAAGGCTGAGTGGCTGATAAGGAACCTGCTCGATTCTAGCCTAAATTTATTAATGTCCAATGTACACGAGCCTGTCCTTGCAGCAACGTTGTCCTTCAACTTTACGTTGCTTTTCCACCCCCCGGGTGCTTGGGCTGTGCCTTTAGCAGAACAAGACCATTCCCTTTCATCTTGCTGCGAAACCCAAGGTCTTCCAGCATCGTCCTTGTAAGAAGGGCTCTCTGTTCCCTGCATTGCCCCAGCAGTTCTCCTCCACCCCTGATTTCTCGATCAAGGGTGATCGAAGGAAGATATTCTGTTTCAGATGAGACCCCCTAAAAGCCATATTGAGGGAATGCTCCTCTATTTCTACTGGAAATGTTGAGCCTGGTGGTTCTAGGATTGTATTACCCCGTGCCGCACTATACTGGCAATCCATGGTCATCCCAGGGCTGGATAATGCACTCTGGTTTTTCTCTCTTTGTGCTGGAGGCAATAACCATCTGGCCCAATCTGAAGGTCTCAGTCTTTTTCTGACTTTAGCCTTATGCCTGGACAACTTCAGGTGGAAAACCTTGTCTCAAGAGTTACCCAACAACCAGTGGAAAATCACCAGGATCCAGCCAAATCTAGGTCTGTCTTTAAGAACCTCTTGATGAAAAAAAAAAAAAGAAAAGTTGAGAAGCCCAAAAGAAAATAGTTTTCAAAACTGTCTGACCTTTGAGAAAAAAATCATTCCAGAAAAAAATAATGTTACAGTGTAGAACAAAACAGACATCACATTTGGCCAGACTTTGCTGAAACAAAATACTGGGACAGCCCTCGAGTAGCTGGGTTTCTGCACGGGGCTGGGAGGAAGATTTGTTCTTTGCTGTTTATTCAGCTTTGGATTTGGGGAAACGTCAACATCGGGTTTTTTTGTTTTCTTTCCTTTCCGAAAGAGTTAGAAATTTCAAAATCCTGAAACTCTTCCCAAAATGAAACAGCTGGTTATTGCTCAACCCTTTCAGTTCCTACCTCCGCCCTCCTGATGAGTTACGCGCAGGGTGTGACGTTCCGGGATCGCGCTGATCCCCAGGTGCTGGAAACGGCCACTTCCAGCAGCTTCTCCCTAAGTAGGGCTCAATCCTGGTAAACCCATCCCTGCCGAAAAGAACATCCTATTTCCTCAGATTAGCCGCTTAAAGGTGCCGTTCCCAGCAGCATCTCTACCAAAGCCACCCCTGAGCCCACGTTATTTATCCGTGTGGACTTCAGGGCAGTTGGTTCTCGTTTATACCCAGGTAAATAAAAACCGAATCAAGCCATTAGTGTCTCACACCTCAAGCATTAGGGCTTTCTCTGCATTCATAGAAAAGGTTGAGGTTATTACCAAAGAGGTGAAAATTAGATAATAGCTGATGTCTCAAGGGTGCCAGCCGTCCTGGTCTTAAGTGATTCTTTATTTCGAGCACATCATAATTCCCTGGTGACTGCTAGCTGGAGCCCGGTGCCTTACTTGCATTTATGGGCTGGTAGCAGATGATTATAGAAAATACAGTAATTAAACAAGTACT